>NC_134487.1:293419987-293446979 GCF_040206685.1 Ascaphus truei
AGTGGACAGGAGGGGGGGGGGGGCAGTGGACAGGAGGGGGGGGCAGTGGACAGGAGGGGGGGGGGCAGTGGACAGGACGGGGGGGGCAGTGGACAGGGAGGGGGGGGGCAGTGGACAGGAGGGAGGGGGGCAGTGGACAGGAGGGGGGGGCAGTGGACAGGAGGGGGGGGACAGGAGGGGGGGACGCAGTGGACAGGAGGGGGGACGCAGTGGACAGGGAGGGGGGGACGCAGTGGACAGGAGGGGGGGCAGTGGACAGGAGGGGGGGGGGCAGTGGACAGGAGGGGGGGGGCAGTGGACAGGAGGGGGGGGCAGTGGACAGGAGGGGGGGGGCAGTGGACAGGAGGGGGGGGCAGTTGGACAGGAGGGGGGGGCAGTGGACAGGAGGGGGGGGCAGTGGACAGGAGGGGGGGGGGCAGTGGACAGGAGGGGGGGGCAGTGGACAGGAGGGGGACAGGAGGGGGGACGCAGTGGACAGGAGGGGGGGGGCAGTGGACAGGAGGGGGGGGCAGTGGACAGGAGGGGGGGGCAGTGGATAGGAGGGGGGGGCAGTGGACAGTGACACACAACACACACACACACACACACACACACACACACACACACACACACACACACACACACACACACACACACACACACACACACACACACACACACACACACACACACACCTCAGTTGATGCGCCCTTTCTTTAGTTCCGTTTGGCGCCGGAGGTGGGGAGCGACACCTACCTGTACTTCCGGGCCGCCGCCACCGTCTGACTCGGCGCCGCGAGGGAGGAAGGGGGTCCGCCATCTTACGCGCCGCGTGGCAGCTGCGGGAAGCGAGGTGATTTGGAGCGGGGAGGGGGGAGAGGTGATTTGGAGCGGGGAGAGGTGATTTGGAGCGGGGAGAGGTGATTTGGAGCGGGGAGAGGTGATTTGGAGCGGGGAGAGGTGATGCCGCTGGGGAGGGGGAAGAGGTGATGCCGCTGGGGAGGGGGAAGAGGTGATGCCGCTGGGGAGGGGGGAAGAGGTGATGCCGCTGGGGAGGGGGAAGAGGTGATGCCGCTGGGGAGGGGGAAGAGGTGATGCCGCTGGGGAGGGGGAAGAGGTGATGCCGCTGGTGAGGGGGAAGAGGTGATGCCGCTGGTGAGGGGGAAGAGGTGATGCCGCTGGGGAGGGGGAAGAGGTGATGCCGCTGGGGAGGGGGAAAAGGTGATTTGGAGAGGGGAGAGAGGTGTGTGTGTGTGTGTGTGTGTGTGTGTGTGTGTGTGTGTGTGTGTGTGTGTGTGTGTGTGTGTGTGTGTGTGTGTGTGTGTGTGTGTGTTTTATTTATTTTTTTGGACCTTTGGCCCGTCACTCCGCCTCAGGCCAATGAGAGGTGTGGGGGGCGGGCCAAGGGGGTGGTGTGAGTGTGTGAGGCCAATGAGAGGTGTGCGGGGGCGGGCGGGCCAAGGGACCAATGAGATTGCCGCTAGGGACACCGGACATCCAGCAGGCAGGCATGCATGCATGCAGGCAGGCAGGCAAACATACAGTGCTTTCACTAATATAGTATAAGATACACACACACACACACACGTACTCACGCACGCACGCACACACACACACACACACACACACACACACACACACACACACACACACACACACACACACACACATGTTCCCCAGTGACACACACACACTGACAGCTACCAAGTGACACACACACACACAGTGATACCCGCCTCCCAAGCGCTTGCTGTCTCCTCTGTAAGGACAGCAAAAAGCTCCTGGTAGAGCGAGCGGCAGCAAGCGAGAGCGAGCAAGCGCCAAACATGGCCAAGGCCTAACTCTCCTCCTGCCTTCCTTGATTCTTTTTCTGCTGTCACAGAGGAGGATGTGTCACTGTTGATCTCCTCTTCTCCCTCTACCACTTGCCCTCTTGACCCCATTCCCTCCCATCTCCTAAAATGTCTTGCTCCTACTATAATCCCTACGCACACACACATTTTTAACTCCTCCCTCTGCTCCATCCTCCTTCAAACATGCAACAGTTATACCATTACTCAAAAACAGCAAGCTTGACACTACCTGTCTTTCTAACTATCGACCTGTCTCCCTCCTGCCTTTTGCCTCTAAACTCCTTGAACGTTTTGTATTCTCTCGCCTGCTCCATTTTCTCCCCACCTACTCTGTCCTAGACCCACTACAATCCGGCTTCTGCACTGCTCACGCCACTGGAACAGCCCTCACTAAAATAGCTAATGACTTCCATGGTGCCAAGACAGAGGTCATTACATTCTGCCGATATTACTCAATCTCTCTGCAGCATTTGACACCGTGGACCACCCTCTCCTCCAAATTCTCCATACTCTTGGTATTCATAACAAAACTCTATCTTGGATCTCCTCTTACCTCTTCCATCGTACTTTCAGTGTCTCTTCTGTTAACACCTCCTCCATCG
Source organism: Ascaphus truei (assembly GCF_040206685.1). Taxonomy (NCBI): domain Eukaryota; kingdom Metazoa; phylum Chordata; class Amphibia; order Anura; family Ascaphidae; genus Ascaphus; species Ascaphus truei. Next base: position 293,422,422 of record NC_134487.1, read on the forward strand.
ATCTCTCTGTGGGGGTACCCCAGGGCTCTATCCTGGGACCTCTCCTCTTTTCTCTGTCTAGGTGACCTAATCACATCTCTTGGGTTCAAATATCACCTCTATGAAGACGACACACAAATTTACTTCTCAACCCCTGACCTTTCACCTGCTTTACAAACCAAAGTTTCTGAATGTCTCTCTGCGAAATCATCCTGGATGACCCTCCGCCGACTTAAGCTCTACATGTCAAAAACAGAGCTCCTCATATTTCATCCCAAACCTGGCCCAACTACCTCCTTCCACATTACTGTTGGAAGTTCTGTCATACACCCAGTAGCGCAAGCATGCTGCCTAGGGGTCACACTCTACTCCTCTCTCACATTCTCCTCTCACATTCAAAACATATCTAAAACCTGTCGCTTTTTCCTCCGTATTACAAAGATACGCCCTTTCCTCTGTTGCTCGACTGCTAAAACTCTGACAGTCCCTCATTCTCTCCTGTCTCGATTACTATAACCTCCTGTTGTCCGGCCTTCCTGCCTCTCACCTGTCTCCCCTACAATCTATCCTAAACACTGTTGCCAGAATAACGCTACTCTTTCCTAAATCTGTATCAGCGTCTCCCCTGCTGAAATTACTCTCTTGGCTTCCTATTAAATCCTGCATCTCACACTCAATTCTCCGCACATTTAAAGCTTTACACTCTTCTGCCCCTCCTTACATCTCAGCCCTAATTTCTCGCTATGCACCATCCCGACTCTTGCGTTTCGCTCAGGGATGTCTTTTCTCTACCCCCTTTGTATCTAAAGCCCTCTCCCGCCTTAAACCTTTCTCACTGACTGCCCCACACCTCTGGAATGCCCTTCCCCTCAATATCCTCTTTATCCACCTTAAAACACACCTGCTTAATGAAGCATATGAGTAGCTCCGTGGCTAATACTATACACCTCATACATAAAGCTTGGCCCCTTGAAGACGCACTTATCAGAATGTCTTCCTACTGTCTCTGTACATTCTTCCTACCTACTGTGGCAGGATGACCGTGGTTAGTGAGGAGACGACACAATTCTTCTGGTGAAATAATATGCTGGTGGATGTATTTGTCCAAAAATATAACAAAACAATGGGCGTGCTGTCCCTTTAAGAAATACAAAACATAAACAAAAGCCTATCCCCGTTAGGGAAGCTAACTAAACTCGGTTAAGCCTATCTACCCGGCTGGTTAGATAAGCTAGACCAGACCAACAATATTTGATAATAGCACTTGGCTCCTTAACTGGGAGCTTTATTCCATTGGGACAGCATATGTCTGTGGAGCCTGTGCCTGCCTGTTAGCTCTCCTCTGTCCTCTCTCAGAGTCTGAGAGAGACTGCTGCCCCAGAGGCATTTCCTCTTCTTAAAGGCAGGTGAGCTTACTAATTAGGATCACCTGTGGACTGCTTAATCAGCTGGGTTAACTCCTCGTATACTGGAAAGCAGGCATACTGCCACCTCGTACTAATGTATACAGAGTCTATGACTTTGTCACATATCCCCCTCCCCAGCGTAACATTATCGAGTGGAGCGGCCCGTGCACCCTAGAAAGTGCATCCGCATTACCGTGCAGTATGCCTGGCCGATGCTGCGGCAGTGGATATTCAGTTCCGCACGGCTATTCGCACTCAGTAGGAAATAAAATGGAAAAAAAATAAACATCCCAGCCAGGAATCGAACCCTGTCCACTCTGTTAATGGCCTGGAGCATTACCATTGAGCTATAAGACTTTCTGATGGTTTTGTAGTGAATAAAGGCATAGAAGCAGGGTTCGATTCCTGGCTGGGATGTTTATTTTTTTTCCATTTTATTTCCTACTGAGTGCGAATAGCCGTGCGGCTATGAACACTGTAATGTCAATAGGCTTCTATGCCTTTATTCACTACAAAGCATCAGAAAGTCTTATAGCTCAGTGGTAATGCTCCATCCCATTAACAGAGTGGACCAGGGTTCGATTCCTGGAAGGGATGTTTATTTTTTTTCCATTTTATTTCCTACTGAGAGCGAATAGCCGTGCGGCTATTTGCACTCAACTGTGAATATCCACTGCCCGATGCTGCACTGTGACGTTGAAAGGTTGTAATGATACAAACCAGCGGGCAACTAGAGTTCTTTTCTTTGTTTCTATGATTCCACTGTAAGGGTGCATGGTCTGTAATGAGGATAAACGACAGGCCCAATAGGTAATATTTTAAAGTGTCTGTTGCCCACTTTAGGGCCATCTCAATATCTTTACAGAGCCGACATAAGACATTGCCAGAGAGCCTGAAACGTATTGTGCAACAATGTATTGAGGGCCCCTCAGGCAGCCGAAGGGTGAATCCCGAGCCTGCACCCAGCTGGATGTTTAAACAAGACACAAAGTAACGAGGCTGTGCCAACGCTTTCTTCTTCCATTCTCTGTTCTATTAAAGCTTCTGCAACAGCAATACATAATTACGGGTCCATAATGTCACATGGATGCCTCTTACAGTCACGCGCTGTTCTTACCTTGTGACTATTAGAACTACCCCTAAATACTGTCTCTTAAGCCAAGTCACCTTGTTTGACCAAGATTGTAGCAAAATAAAAAATACAGCACATTCACGTCTCAGACAAGTCTGCAATCCTGCCCTTCCCCATTATCTTAGCATATAGTGCTTCCACTGCAGCCAGGGATTCTGGGTAATGACATGCAAAAAAGAGCAGAAACATCATGCACAGATTACACAGAAAAGGGGATTTTGTATTCATTTTTTTTTTTTTTTTTGAAGATCATACATGAGGTAGACGTATTACAAAGTGCAAGCTTTTAGAAGCACGTAGGTCTCTTCTTCAAGCATGCCAGTGGGATCTCGAGTGACCCTCAAAGATTACACTCTTTTAAACATAAATTAGCCATTTAATGTATCAAATATCTTTGGTTTGTTTTGCTTTTTTAAATGATTATTACACAAGTCTTCCCCCCCCCCCCCCCCAACACAACATGATTTTCTTAATCTCTGGTTTTGGAGGTCACCTTTAGGCCCCGGACACGCTTACCGCTGGCGTGCTGAGGCGCGCTGAGGCTCAGGGAAAGTGGGTGCTTTCCCTGGCCTTGCGGTTGCTTACCGCAAGAGCTCTCAGCAGCCATCAGGGGGCGGTCCGGGGGCGGGCGCGTCACTGGCCGGGGGCGGGCCAGTGACGTCACGGAGCTGGTTCGCCCTCATTGGGCGAACCGCTCACGTGACCGGCCTGTCTCGCCGGCAAGCGGGGGAATTTTAAATTCCCCCAAGACCTGCGCTCTAATTGCGGCTGTAGGGGCTCAGTGCTGAGCGGGAGCGCGCGTCAGCACGCTTCCGCAAGCACGCAGCAAACATGTCCGGGGCCTTAGACACAGCAATGGGCTCCATTTCAACTTCCCAAACACTTAATATTTCAAAAGGCAATCAGCGCAGGCTGCTGCTTTAAGTGGTAGGACAAACTATGACAATTTTGCATTATTGGTCATTCCAATGAACATCGAACGGCAGAAGATACAATATTTGAGTATGAAGGAAAGTAGAAAGAGTGAGAGAAAGAGAGACAGAGAACAAAACCCCACACAGATCAACAACCTGCCCAAAAAACAAACCAACTCAATCGCCAGCGAAATGAAGGAGCAGTATGTGACGATGTGGAAAAATGATATCCAGCGCTCAAAGAAGCAAATCCCAGCCTACAGAGAGAATACACCCTGGTACCCTACCTACTGAAGGTGCATGACCCAAAGCAGAGACAGACCTTGTGCCAGTACAGAATGAGTGCCCACTGCACCCCAGGAGATGAGACTGTGCCAGCGATGTGAGCTAGGGCAGGTGGGTGGGAGAAAATGGGCAGACCCAGACAGAACTGGAAGCCCCGGGAGATGAGACTGTGCCAGCGATGTGAGCTAGGGCAGGTGTGTGAGAGACACAGACAGAACTGGAAGCCCTGGGAGATGAGACTGTGCCAGCGATGTGAGCTAGGAGAGGTGTGTGGGAGAAACGGGCAGACCCAGACAGAACTGGAAGCCCCAGGAGATGAGACTGTGCCAGCGATGTGAGCTAGGAGAGGAAGATGATGAAACACACTTCCTGCTGCGCTGCACACAATACTCTGAAGTTAGGAGTGCCACTTCGAGAAACTCACAGCTCTTATCCAGAACTTTAATACTATAGAAGAGAACTGTTACCCATGAATTCTAGAAACTTTATACCCTACCCCATTATTCATGAGAGAGAGAGAGAGATTTGAAAAGGTTGCAGCAATGTTCACACGCGTGTCATTACTTGTTTGATTTGGAAAATATATTGCAACACAATGCAGAAGTATTCACCACCTAGTAGGGTTGCCAGGTGTCCAGTATTGAGCTGGACTGTCCTGCATTTGGACACTCTGTCCAGTAAAAAAAATAATTGAGGAAATACTGGAGTATTACCTCTCTGGACATAGTGACCTGGCCAGCTTAGGGGGAATTGGGATTTCCCCGAGCAGGGCTGTTGCTAGGGGGGCTGGGCAGCTTCCTCCATCCTGATTGGCTGCATTACCCAGCTGCAGCCAATCAGGAGGAGGTCTCAGGAGCCTGAGGATGAGGCCAAGGAGGAGGAAACAGCATGGAGAGGAGAGAGAGGTATGTGTGTGCATCCCCACTGTGTCCAATATTTTTGGAGAAGACACCTGGCAACCCTACCACCTACACAACTGAAAATCTCAGTGAATGATTCTGAGAGGTTAATAAACTGAACATGCAATTGGTAAATTGTCTTCTAACATATTTTGCTAGTTCCTCAGTTTGTGTAAGAAGAACGAGTGCTCCTTGGCTTGCATGTTTACACATACTTTCTCAGGCAGGCGCTGTGTTAGAACACAGCTTTTGGTACAAACACTGCTCAAAGTGCAGCTGGATACATTACACAGCTGGAGGGTTTCATAGGCGCTCATCCCAAGTAACACAACTACATTTCACATACGCAGCTAGGATCAGGCGGAGAGTCTGCAATGTCACTCTCTGATGCTGGAAAGATAGTGGAAGACCGAATTCCACAGACCAGTTCTGTGAAACCGCAGCAGGCGATGTTTCCTACAACACACGAGAAGATATTGACAACATATTCTTCCCATTTTCAAGGCTCAGCTGAAAAGCCACATTTTAAAGAAAGCATTCCAGCAGGAGGGAAAGAACAATAAATATACCTTCCAGTCCTCAAATGTCCCACATTATATGCCATGGATATGTCGACATATGCCATGTGCAACGACCCTACATTCATTGCAACTGTCTCTGTATGTCATTATCACCTAGCTGCACAGGGGTGCCCACACTTTTCCCCGTGCACACTACCGTATTACACAGCTTTTCCAGCACAGCCTGCGTTAAAGAAGTGCAGAGCCAGTTAACCTACTTAGACAGCTGTTTCAACCTTTTGGTTCTCATCAGTGTGAGGCTGGTTATACAGGCCCTTGCAATGTGAAGTTGGAATAGGTTTCCACCACACATTATATAACCATAAGGCTGGTTATAGTGTGTGCGCGGCAGTTTTAGTTGGCTGAGGTGAGTCAGCCATTCTATAATGGTGCTGCGCGCACACGGAAGGGAGCATGGAGCAGGCCAACGAGGAAGAAGATGAAGAAATGAATGATTTTGCGCTGCTACCGGCGCTGTAATGTCTGTATGTTTGTGGGTATGTGTCAAAGTTAAATAAATAAAATATATATTTTTCTTACAACTTTTTTTTTTTATTTGAAAAATATTATTTCATACACAATTCACAATCTCTACACACACATACACACACACACAGTACCTTCACTCACAGCATACACCGCAAACACACTGAAAGCATGTGGCACGTGCACGCGCGTTCGCACATGCACGGCCGCAAGCAGTATAGAACGGCCATATCTTGTATAATGTGAGCCTCACCATATAAGTCCTACTGGTCATTGTGGTCCTAGAGGTAACTGCACTTTTAAGCACATGGTTTTAGAGACTTTTTGGAAACTCAATAGGGCATACATACTAAATAGAATGATGAAGAATGGCAAAGTGGTTTGTGTAAATATGGAATTGCATTGTGCAGTATGGTCCTGTCAGGACCACGGGAGTCATCAGATCAGCGTCACCAGCAATAGACAGGTTGTTTGTAAATACCTTTGTAATTCTGCTGTATTTGGGGCTCATTGACGCTACCGGTTATTCAAGTCAATGGACTGAGCTCCGATGCGCTTTACCAGAGTTTACTGAACCCCCGGCCTCTGTGCCTCATTTCATGGGCAGTACAAAAACCTCAGTAATGGTCGCAAACCATGGGGGGGAAAATGTCTCACAAATACTGAACTAACATTATTTGAACCAATTTAGTGGTAGAAATTTCCATTATAAAAAAAAGTTACTTGTTGCAAAGTTAATCAGAGGAGAGGCCGGCAGATGAATTAGCAGTTGCTACAGAGGCAGAGCAGAATGGCAGGGGAGGAGCGCCCAGAAGTCTTTCTTACATCCGGTGTCTGCTGCTAGAGCGTGCTCCTTCCCGGCCGTCCTGCTCTGATGATGATGATGAGGGGGAGAGATGCTGCTGGTAATGATGAGGGGGAGAGCTGCTGCTGGTAATGATGAGGGGGAGAGCTGCTGATGGTGATGATGATGAGGGGGAGAGCTGCTGATGGTGATGATGATGAGGGGGAGAGCTGCTGATGGTGATGATGATGAGGGGGAGAGCTGCTGATGGTGATGAGGGGGAGAGCTGCTGATGGTGATGATGATGAGGGGGAGAGCTGCTGCTGGTAATGATGATGAGGGGGAGAGCTGCTGATGGTGATGATGATGAGGGGGAGAGCTGCTGCTGGTAATGATGATGAGGGGGAGAGCTGCTGATGGTTATGATGATGAGGGGGAGAGCTGCTGATGGTGATGATGAGGGGGAGAGCTGCTGATGGTGATGATGATGATGAGTGGGAGAGCTGCTGGTGATGATGATGAGGGGGAGAGCTGCTGGTAATGATGAGGGGGAGAGCTGCTGCTGGTGATGATGATGAGGGGGAGAGCTGCTGCTGGTAATGATGAGGGGGAGAGCTGCTGATGGTGATGATGATGAGGGGGAGAGCTGCTGATGGTGATGATGATGAGGGGGAGAGCTGCTGATGGTGATGATGATGAGGGGGAGAGCTGCTGATGGTTATGATGATGAGGGGGAGAGCTGCTGATGGTGATGATGATGAGGGGGAGAGCTGCTGATGGTGATGATGATGATGAGTGGGAGAGCTGCTGGTGATGATGATGAGGGGGAGAGCTGCTGATGGTGATGATGATGAGGGGGAGAGCTGCTGATGGTGATGATGATGAGGGGGAGAGCTGCTGATGGTGATGATGATGAGGGGAGAGCTGCTGCTGGTAATGATGAGGGGGAGAGCTGCTGCTGGAAATGATGAGAGGGAGAGCTGCTGATGGTGATGGTGCTGCTGCTGATGATGATGATCAGGGGGAGAGCTGATTATGGTGATGATGATGATGATGATCAGGGGGAGAGCAGAATGATGATGAGGGGGAGAGATGATAATGATGATGAGGGGGAAAGTTACTGCTGCGGATGAGGAGAGACGATGATGGTGATGGTGATGATGAGGGGGAGAGCTGCTGCTGCTGATGATGATCATGATTAGGGGGAGAGCTAAGGAGGGTGGGGAGAGTGCTGAAGATGGTGATGATCAGGGCTCGACAAATGCACTTGCCCACTCGCCAGGGCCAGTGCATTTTACCCGCTTGTGAGTTATCGGCAGCGGGGTGGTGCGGCGTCTCCCGGCATTCTCCTGTGTCGCCCCCTGCAACTCCTGTGAAAATGGCTGCGCGGCATCAAATGACGCCATGACAACAGGATGCTACTGTACGTGGCGTCACGTTGCCAGGACAACTTGACGCCATGTGCTGTCCCGTGCCTTTACTTACAGGGGCAAACAATTTCTTCAAAGTACAGTGAAAAAACAACGTTTCAGGTCCGTATGGACCTTTCATCGGGTTATGAAAAGGTCCATATGGGACCTGAAACGTTGTCTTTCAACTGTTCTTGGCGGTCACATTAAATGGAGAACTTCATTATGAATGTGTGAGTAGAGCTCTACTTTGTATCTCTGTCTTCGAGGAGACCTGCACTTTGAAGAAATTGTTTGCCCCTGTAAGTAAAGCCACAGTCCCACTTCCACTTCTCCCGATATTTGCTTATTTTCAACAAATTGCATTCACACATTCACGTTCTCCATTTTATCCCGGGTATAGTTTACTAAAAAAAAAATAAAATAAAAAAAGAAATGTCCACTAGTTTTTTTTGTTTTTGCAAAGTACCGACGTCAAAACGTTCTTTTTTTTAAACTACATTTTGATTAGAACAATGTAACTGCAGCAACATAACTTCCCAAGGGAAGCAAATGGTTTGCTGATGGTTTTTGGAAGCATGACTGCTTCAGGTTAAACTTTCTGCCACTATTTTCCAGTTATGATAAACACAAAGAGTTAAATGTACAAAAGAAGATTAAATTCCTAAGCGCTTACAATTTATTGCAGTTTAAAACAAACTTTTCACGTGGTACATTTTTGATCCGAGAGGAAGCGTGCATGTGTTGTGTTTGTTTCATTGTTGCTAGTGTCTCTGTTCTCTCCTCTCTCCCATGACCACAAACACCACCTACGTATTATTACTAGGGAGGCATCAACCACGACTAACAAACATGCACAGCAACCAGGTCCGTCGCTACGTTACGTGCCGCCCTTAGACAAGCACTACTAAGGCCGCCCTTTTCTCCTCCCCCCCTACACAGGTTTGAAGCAGGGGGTTTCCGGAGATGAACCCTCCGATTTCAGCTCCGGGGGACTCCCTGCTTCCCGAGATAATTACCTGCGTAGGTGCTGCTGGTATCTCTGCTGTTTAAATGTCCTGCAAGCCAATAGGAAGCCGTGACATCAGACCTTGCAGCTTCCTCTTGGACCACATGATGCGGGAGCTTTAAAAAAACAGCAGAGATACCGGCAGCACCTACGCAGGTACGTATCTCGGGAAGGAGAGGAAATCAACACGGTTCAGCTATGGGGACGCCCTGCTTCCCACCCTATTCAAAAATAGTGAGGTAGTAATAGTTTGCGACTTGTTCGATTCCTAATACTGTATATCGATCTTTGTAGAGTTGACACATTTGTTGGACCTCACTTTTGTCTTGCCATGACTCAGAGGCGGCCCAGCTTCTTTCGTGCTTTGACGAGTTCTCAGATTTGTTTCTGGGGGGGCGTCTAGATTTGTGGCAAAAATAAGAACGTCATCTGCAAATCGTCAGTGATTCAAGTATTCACCACTAATTCAGATTATTTTTAGTTCAGAATTTAATGTCCTGAACATCTCAACGTTGCTGTGAAAAGCATAATGTCTCTGTGTCCGACGTGCTGATCCTTATCTTTCTTGTACCTTCATGTAATCTAATCACTGATGTGGCACGGTCGTACTCGTGTTCCGTATACTATCAATGTACACTTCAACGCTTTGCTTTCTTACGGCCATTAAAACCACTGGTGGTGTAGACAGAACCAAATGCTTTTTCATATTCTATGTATCCTGAACTGTGGTAGATTGTATTTAATACTTCAGGAGATCACTTTTTGGATGTGGCTCATTCTGTTGCCTCCCCTGCGAAATCTCGCTTATTCTCTAGGTGGCGCATAGTCCAGGAATTACAGGACACGTGCAATATTGCAAGTTTATTCCATATGTGGCAGATAAATAACCCAATGTATCGGAGGCTTCGTCAGGTCTATACATATAAAGTCCGTTAGATCAATGTATATACTCACAATCCCCTCCAATTGCATAATGCGGACGTGATATCAGCGTTATGTCACCTCCCATAATAGGTTTAAGGTTTCCAAATGGCTTGAATAGAGAGCGTTAGACTTAAATAGTTTCTATGAGTTAGAGAAAACTATTATAAAAAGCTTTTACATTACAATGTTGTTGACAATTCTATATCCTCAAAAGATAGGGAGATTGAATATGGTGGCATTATAAAATGTTATATCCTGGAAACAAATAGAAAATATATCTTTCCACATCAAAAAGGTATACATAGTGGATTTTATATGTATAACATTATGTGTATCCACCTGTATTGTAATATTTCATGGTTGTATGCAAAGGACACGATATGCTTCAATATTGAATTACGATATTAAAATAAGGGAGATGAGAATAATTTTGGGGGAGAAGGGGAGAGGTCGATATATATATATTTTTTTAATTATTTTTGTAATTCAGATAACGCTAGGATAAGAATATAAGAAATTGTTGGATTAATGACCGCATATAATGTTTTAAACCTATTATGGAATATGATGTAACTTTCTTAGCGCCCTCTGTCTTCATGCTTTATAGCAGGGGTCTAAAACTCAGCCTTCGACTGAGCCACTTGTGCTGAAGCAGGGATATCCATAAAGCAGGTCTGTTGGTGGCCCTTGAGGACTGAGTTTGAAACCCCTGCTTTATAGTATGTATGTAACGTGCGTACGTACGTGCTACTTAGGCGCCTTAAAGAAAGACTGTGTGCCGGTTTTGTGTTCTCTTCGCTAGTGAATTACTTTTGTATGGGGGCATGTCAGATGCACAGCAACACGACAATTAAAGTGCCTGCTCTTTGGATTTGGCGGCTGCCGGCTCACCGAACGGAATGCTTCAGCAGGCTGTCAGCTGCCTGCGTCTACTCCAAAAAGGACTCTATGGCCTCAGGTCTTGGCAACTCTGTGTTACTATCCGCCTGTGTCACGGTCCTGGAAAAAAACACTCAAAGCTTGTAAATGATCCCCGGGTCCCAAGGTAAGAGGCTGCCGAAGATTTTCACACCTCGAAATGAGGATCTGAAGCACAGCTATAAAACTGGCCAGGACATTTTAAACACTGGTCCTCTCAATGTTCCACACTCACTGCCAGTGGAAAGCCATGCATTGCTGCCCCCTGCCCCAATGTCCCTCCCTACGAGTAAAAGGAGTTAAAGATGCAAATCCACCTGGTTTAAATGGCTTTTGGGAATTTTAAAATGATCACCAGCAAATGAAAAAGTGGAACGCCAAAATGACTAGCAGCATTGTCCTTGCTGTGGCTCTCATGGACATCACGATGCACTGCCCCCTTCCTGGAAGGGAGGGAAATCCCAAAAGATAAGACGGTAGCATTTCTCCTGCGGGGGAAGCCCTGGTTGATTACCCACTGTATCCTAAATATTAGCCACAATACTTGATAAGCAGCAATAACAAACTGAAGTGCATCAGTGATAGAGAACTTAAAGATGAAGCCGTACTTATTACAACCATTTAGAAATCCCCCTTTCTTACATGGTTATTGAGGCTTGCAAGGGCTCATAGGAGAGGAAACCGCAGCTTCTCCTCTCCATGGTAAAGTGAAGCATGTAAATAAAGAATATTCCGTTTGACACGTTCCCATCCTTACTATGAACATAGTAGTGTCTGCGCTCCTGCAAAGCCTACGCTGCTCGTCAGAACAGACGTGGTTACGGCTCCCGTGGTTTATCTTGATGTTGCTTTCACATAGCGCACCTCTGTATTAGAGATGTGCTTCATCATACAAAGTGCAAACTGTCTATGACATAGACCAGGGGCGCTCAACTCTGGCCCTCAAGACCACTCCAACAGGTCAGGTTTTAAGGAGATCCCAGGTTCAGCACAGGTGGCTCAATCCATGGCTCAGTCAAACACTGAGCCACCTATGCTGAAGCTGGGACTGATAGACCCACCTGCGCTGAAGCTGGGATATCCTTAAAGCCTGACCTGTTGGGGGGTCCTGAGGACAGGAGTTGAGCCCCGCTGCCATGGACGACATAAAACAGTACAGTAAAGTGACATCGGTGACAATTCCGGACCCCAAACTGCTGCCACAGGTGAACAGCGACACAGGAAACCACATTTCCCAAGAGATTCAACCAGGAGACAAAAAAGGCGCTCCACCTTCAACAGCGTATAAGGACAATGTGAGGACACGAGAAACAGGAACCGATCTGGGAGCCAAGAGAACAATCATCCTACCGCAGAAACCCCTACAGGGAAACAAGCAGCCCTTTAATGCACAGTGTCACAAAGCACGGCGCTGGTGAAAATGCACATTTTTATATTCGTGCTAGAAAAGCTGTTTAGCACTAGAACTATATAGCATCATTAAATTATCTCATTAACATCTGGGCATGTAAAAAACGACCGCAATTTGCCTGCCCCCATTTTGCCACCAAAAGCTGCTTAGCGCTGCAACTGTAATCCTTTTGCTGGCAGAAGGTTCAGCGCAGCCCCTGCAGAAAAGTAACCGATTCATTTCTGATACAGTTATGGTAATATTTTAGTGCAGTTCCTCGAAACCCAGAAATGTCTTGCACAAGGGTGTTCTATACAAGTCAAATGTGTTTTATAGACAGACGCAACTCAAGACAGGAGCATACTGTGTTTAACCCCTGCGTCATGGGTCTAATACTGTGGGAATAAGGGAATCTAGATCCCACAAACTACTGAACGTGTATTATGGACGTTAAACTGTAACAGTAAGCATCTGTTATCAGAAAATGCATTTACATGCCCATTTTGCAGCCAACAGCTGCTTACTGATTATGTTAAACTTCTCTCCCACCCCCTCTCCCCACCACACACACTTTGTGTTAACACTTTCTCTTCAATATTTCATGGTTTTCAAGCTTGAAGAATGCGAATAAATGAAGGTTCCAAAGCAGGAGACGGCACAATGTTGCAAGGTGTGCGAATGAATGAGATGGCACAATGTTGCCAGGTGTGCGAATGAATGAGACGTCACAATGTTGCAAGGTGTGCGAATGAAGGAGACGGCACAATGTTGCACGGTGTGCGAATGAAGGAGACGTCACAATGTTGCAAGGTGTGCGAATGAAGGAAACGGCACAATGTTGCACGGTGCGCGAATGAATGAGACGGCACAATGCTGCCAGGTGTGCGAATGAATGAGACGGCACAATGTTGCAAGGTGTGCGAATGAAGGAGACGGCACAATGTTGAACGGTGTGCGAATGAAAGACGGCACAATGTTGCCAGGTGTGCGAATGAAGGAGACGGCACAATGTTGCCAGGTGTGCGAATGAATGAGACGGCACAATGTTGCACGGTGTGCGAATGAATGAGACGGCACAATGTTGCAAGGTGTGCGAATGAATGAGACAACACAATGTTGCACGGTGTGCGAATGAATGAGACGGCACAATGTTGCCAGGTGTGCGAATGAAGGAGACGGCACAATGTTGCCAGGTGTGCGAATGAAGGAGACGGCACAATGTTGCAAGGTGTGCGAATGAATGAGACAACACAATGTTGCACGGTGTGCGAATGAATGAGATGGCACAATGTTGCCAGGTGTGCGAATGAATGAGACGGCACAATGTTGCCAGGTGTGCGAATGAATGAGACAACACAATGTTGCACGGTGTGCGAATGAATGAGACGGCACAATGTTGCCAGGTGTGCGAATGAAGGAGACGGCACAATGTTGCAAGGTGTGCGAATGAATGAGACAACACAATGTTGCACGGTGTGCGAATGAATGAGACGGCACAATGTTGCCAGGTGTGCGAATGAATGAGACAACACAATGTTGCACGGTGTGCGAATGAATGAGACGGCACAATGTTGCACGGTGTGCGAATGAATGAGACGGCACAATGTTGCACGGTGTGCGAATGAATGAGACGGCACAATGTTGCACGGTGTGCGAATGAAGGAGACGGCACAATGTTGCCAGGTGTGCGAATGAGACGGCACAATGTTGCATGGTGTGCGAATGAATGAGACGGCACAATGTTGCAAGGTGTGCGAATGAAGGAGACGGCACAATGTTGAACGGTGTGCGAATGAAAGACGGCACAATGTTGCCAGGTGTGCGAATGAAGGAGACGGCACAATTTTGCCAGGTGTGCGAATGAATGAGACGGCACAATGTTGCAACGTGTGCGAATGAATGAGACGGCACAATGTTGCACGGTGTGCGAATGAATGAGACGGCACAATGTTGCACGGTGTGCGAATGAATGAGACGGCACAATGTTGCACGGTGTGCGAATGAAGGAGACGGCACAATGTTGCCAGGTGTGCGAATGAGACGGCACAATGTTGCATGGTGTGCGAATGAATGAGACGGCACAATGTTGCAAGGTGTGCGAATGAAGGAGACGGCACAATGTTGAACGGTGTGCGAATGAAAGACGGCACAATGTTGCCAGGTGTGCGAATGAAGGAGACGGCACAATTTTGCCAGGTGTGCGAATGAATGAGACGGCACAATGTTGCAACGTGTGCGAATGAATGAGACGGCACAATGTTGCGAGGTGTGCGAATGAATGAGACGGCACAATGTTGCACGGTGTGCGAATGAAGGAGACGGCACAATGTTGCCAGGTGTGCGAATGAATGAGACAACACAATGTTGCACGGTGTGCGAATGAATGAGACGGCACAATGTTGCCAGGTGTGCGAATGAATGAGACGGCACAATTTTGCACGGTGTGCGAATGAATGAGACGGCACAATGTTGCCAGGTGTGCGAATGAATGAGACGGCACAATGTTGCCAGGTGTGCAAATGAATGAGACGGCAGAATGTTGCAAGGTGTGCGAATGAATGAGACGGCACAATGTTGCAAGGTGTGCGAATGAAGGAGACGGCACAATGTTGCAAGGTGTGCGAATGAATGAGACGTCACAATGTTGCCAGGTGTGCGAATGAAGGAGACGGCACAATATTGCAAGGTGTACGAATGAATGAGACGGCACAATGTTGCAAGGTGTGCGAATGAATGAGACGGCACAATGTTGCACGGTGTGTGAATGAATGAGATGGCACAATGTTGCCAGGTGTGCGAATGAATGAGACGGCACAATGTTGCAAGGTGTGCGAATGAAGGAGACGGCACAATGTTGCAAGGTGTGCGAATGAAGGAGACGGCACAATGTTGCAAGGTGTGCGAATGATGGAGACGGCACAATGTTGCAAGGTGTGCGAATGATGGAGACGGCACAATGTTGCAAGGTGTGCGAATGAATGAGGCGGCACAATGCTGCCAGGTGTGCGCATGAATGAGGCGGCACAATGTTGCCAGGTGTGCGAATGAATGAGACGGCCTCCACGTGAGAGAAACTCACTAGAAATGAAATCAAGATCTAATAAGTAAGATAGGGGCCATATCTACTAAGGAGTGCTACATCCACAGAGCTCAGTTAAAGTAGCACTCTACACTGATGGTCAGACAGAGAGAGACCCAGAGACAGACCGACCCAGAGAGAGACCGACCCATAATAATGCCGGGAAATACTGGCATGCTACTTAAATAATACGCCCACCCAGACACTGAGGGGCCCTATTTCAGTGCCTGTATAGAAGTAATCCAAGGTATAACTTAAATAACAATGTTTATGTAAAGGTAACCTTAACGGAGGATAGATATAGCGGAAGTCTGCGCTCGTGCTGCCCCCAAAAATATATATTAAAGTAGCACTGGTAAACTCTTGCTGCTGCCCGCCTGGGAGAACTCCAGGTCTCCTGTAATGTGCAACCCCTGACGGGAGCTCACAATGGGATACAAAAGGTTAACTTTAACTGACATTAGTGCAGGGGTGGCTAACACCAGTCCTCAAGAGCTACCAACAGGTCCGGTTTTCTGGATATCCCTGCTTCATCACAGGTGGCTCAGTCGAAGACTGAACCCCTGATTGAGACACCTGTGCTGAAGTAGATAGCCTGGAAACCTGACCTGTTGGTTGCTCTTGAGGCCTGGAGTTGCCTACCCCTGCTTTAGTGGCTATGCAATGTTATGATAACGCCCTATAATTATCAATGCCCGTTATAGTGAACGCTTTGCTCGTTACAGGAGAAGACTTGTTTACCCTTGTTATTGTCCTTTGAACATACACTGTTGGTCTTACCGTGACTTGGGCCTAAGAAAGGCCACAAAAGGGTCAGATTTTCTAAGCTGTGCTGGAAGGTGTCAAATGGAGTAACTGCTTCGAAAATATGGTCCAGAATGTCTGGACCAAACATAGGCATTTTAATGCTATAATTAGGAGTTTAACACAAGACGGTTGTGGTCACTTCGTTCCTTCCAATGTTGACCAACGAGATTCTCATAGTGCAATCTCCAACACAATGAGTGACACACCATTCTATATTTCTTACGGATTCAGTTATAAGTGATCTCGCCTCCCACAGAATGGACAAACAACACTTCGGAAGAGCGCAAAGTACAAAACACTTCTGCTTATAGAACACTTGGGAATTCAACTGACCCTCCAGTCCACCCATAAAGCCTTCTTACCACCCGCCGTCATTAGGACAACACCAACACCGTTTGTGTTCATAGAGACTTTCCTGTTTATTGCTGAGGGTTAGAGGACATAGGGACAGTGAGGGCACAAAATTAACATCCCTGTCGCACAGTGTACATTCTGGGAATACATGCAATCCTCTGGGGCAGGGGAGCTCAAAGCCAGTCCTCAAGCCCCCCCCCCCCCCCCCCCAACAGGTCAGGAAGAGACAGCTTGGTGTATAGGAATATTCCGTGCCATGCAGATAGTACTGTACAACGTGGGAGCTGACATTTATAATGTTAACGTTCAACCAAACGCCACTGAAGTCCATCGAGTGATTAATAAAAGGAGGAGTGAGAGCCACCCCCACTGGGACATGCCTTATTGCCCTCTACCCTCACCTCTATGCCCCTCGTGTGCCTGCCTTGTTCTTCAATACAATAAAATATGGCAGTGCCAAATGCAGACAGATATCGCCTGGGTCCTGCTAGAACCAAACTCTCCATGACACAATGACAAGGTGACAATGACAAGGTGAGCACAGGTAGCATCCCCCCTCCCCCCACTGTAGGTGTAATTAAAACTTTGTGCTACTTCTACAAGCACAGTGACAATCCCCCCCCCCCCCCCCCACAGCATTCCCTTTAGTGTTAGAGTCGGCAGTGAAGGGGTTAATAATTCCCCCACGGTGCCAATCCCCCCCACAGCATTCCCTTTAGTGTTAGAGTCGGCAGTGAAGGGGTTAATAATTCCCCCCACGGTGCCAATGCCCCCCCCCCCCCCACAGCATTCCCTTTAGTGTCAGAGTCGGCACTGAAGGGGTTAATAACAGGTAGCCTGAGAACAGTAACACTGTATTTGTATTTTTCTAATATCCCTTTTAGTGCAGCAGATCCTCTGCGTGCCTGGCCCCTGTGGCACTGCAGGGGTTACTGAGCCCCCTCCATGTGATGCCCCCTGCTGTGTGTGGAACACACCCAATGTGTCAGTGAGGAGTTACCTGCTCCCGGGTCACACACACTCCCGGTCACACTCACGGGTCACCGTGATTAGTTACCTGCTCCCGGGTCTCCCTCTCTCTCACACACACACACACACACACACACTCATCACAGTTACCCGCCCCGGGTCACACACACTCAGGTCACAGTGAGGAGTTACCTGCTCACGACAGACACACCAGACACACCAGACACACCAGACACACCAGACACACAACACACACCTTTCAGTTACCTGCTCCCGGGTGACACACTCGGGTCCCCGCAGCACGTCCTTGTTTGTGTCTCCTCCCGTGACAGGCACCGGAAGTGACGCGGAAGCGGACCTGCCCCTCACACACCCCCTGCACGGCTCTTCCTATTGGCTGCCTCACACCCTGCGTGTATCCCCGGGGGAGGGCCCGGGCCGGGTCACTGGGGGACACACACCGCGGCTCAACCGGTTAATAAAACATCGGCGGTCATAAGGGACCAGTAAGACAGTGTCACTGTGCTGCCCCTCCGTGCCCCTCCATCTCTTGCTGGTCCTGCTCCTCCTGTCCCTGCTGCTTTTGCTGCCCCTGCTGCCCCTCCATGCCCCTCCATCTCTTGCTGCCTCTCTTGCTGGTCCTGCTCCTCCTGTCCCTGCTGCCCCTGCTGCTCCTCCATGCCCCTCCATCTCTTGCTGCCTCTCTTGCTGGTCCTGCTCCTCCTGTCCCTGCTGCCCCTGCTGCTCTTGCTGCCCCTCCTGCTGTTGCTCTCCCTCCCTGGCTAAGAAGGGCAGAAACTAAACTAAATTTGTATTTTGTGCGCATCTTGTAATATAAATATAACCGGCTTCCTGGCAAAGTCACCTGCTCCCAACTCTTTGATTGCCAGAAAGCGTGGCGGTGGGTAGGTGACTGACTGCCTGGGTGGGTGATTGCCTGGGTGGGTGATTGCCAGGGTGGGTGAGTAACTGATTGCCTGGGTGGGTGACTGACTGCCTGGGTGGGTGACTGGGTGGGTGGGCGCAGGAGGTGGCCGGCTGGGCGGTGGTTGGATGACTGGGTGGGTGAGTGACTGGGTGTAAGGTATCGGGGAGCGCGTCCCCCGCGGCGCACTCCCTCCTTACCTGATGTCTCGAGCAACCCCGCTGTCCTTACAGCGCACGCTCTCCCAAGGGAGCTTTTCTGACGTCGCGGAGTCTGGGTCCGCCCCCCGCTTGCGACGCGCATTAGCGGCGCGCACACATGACGCGTGTGCACCGCTCCTAAGCTGCATGTCAACTCTTTATTATGCCCTCCTGTGTCTGCTCCTATCCGTGCCTCCGCTCCGCCCACTCTCTCATTGGTCCTGCTCTCCCATATATGCTCAGCTGTGCCACTTGCACTTTGGCTGAGCATAGTTCCAGTTAGTGCTGTTCCCCCACTTCCTGGTTCCTTGTCCTGCCTTGTCTTGTCTCCTAGCTCCTTGTTTCAGATTGACCTCCTGTGTACCGACCTGGCTATTACTTTGCACTCCGCACTTCTGGCTCAGGCAGCAGACCAGACACCCTGCTGACCCTGCGCATGCGCGCCGGGAGACCTCGGTTCTGCGCATGCGCACAAGGAATCGCCGCCTTTTTAAAATATATATATAATGGGCACGGCCGCGCAAGGCCCTGATTCACGGGACCCGAGACACCAACCCTAGCAGACCCCCCCTTTTGGTGGCCCTGTTCAGCACGGTCTCTCATCCTTCCTTCACCCTGGGATTTATGACCCAGGCAGTCCCAGCAGACTCCGCGACCACCATCCAAGGAACTGTGCCAGCCTTCCTTCTTTAGCTGGGGAGCACTTTCTCTGTCCCCTTCTCTGGGACAGCAATCTCTCTCTGTCTGGCAGCTTCCTGTGTCTTTTAAAACACTTCCTCATTCACTCAGGAGTCCAGCCTGATTAATTAGGCAGCTACTGCTGGGTTTTCTAGGGAGATTAACTCTGTGTTGAAAAAGTCCTATAGCTGTCCTATTCCATCCCCTCGATGACAGTGATGGTATCACACTAAATATATCTATATATATATATCTACAAAACACAAAATTGATGCCGCAGTCTAATCAGCTCAAAATAGTCAAATAATACGCAAAACCAGACGTCAGGGTAGATAATACCCTCTGGCGGTGCTACCGACCCAAAGACAATGAAAACACAAGAAGAGAAAAGAGGGTCAAAAAGGAGCACTCAAAAAATATGTGGTGAAAATAGAAAAATGGATTTTATTAGTAATGCCAAGATAAAATAGCTAAAACATACCTAAACACATACCACATAATAAATGACTGCTGTAAATGATGGAACTTACAATATCTAAACAAAAAACCCCAAATTGGAAAAACCAAATAATAAGGGTCCCAATGAGACAAAACAAAACTAGGGGAAAAGAAATTCCCCTAGAATTGTAGTAACGATCGGCCGATCACAGGATGAATAGGGACTCAAAAAATAAATGGAAAAACCAAATAACACAGTAGTAAATGAAAAATAAGATAATAAATCAAAAAAATATAACACTACTTGCCAAAAACCTACATGCCAAGCAACTAGAAAATAACTAAATGCTGCAAAATATAACACATGAGATCAAAAGCAAAAAGGTACTAACATGGGGAAAAATTGAAAGAAAAACAGCAGTAACCTGAGTAGCTTGGATAATAATAACACAGAAAGCCGGGGAAAGGGAAGAGATGGGGGGAAGGGATAAGGAGGGCTATCGCAAGAGCTAAAGTAGAGAGAGTAGTGAACAAATCGTAGGGATCATATACAGGTGCAAAAGGGACAGGGATAAATGCAAACAAACAAACACATTTTGCACTTGGATAGATCCATGAGTAATGATAAGATATATTACAATCCTTTTAATCAATAATAAAATAGTAATTGTATAGAGGGGTGTGGTGCAAAAATCCAGGGCCACCCCCTAATGACATACCAAACAAAACTTCCTAAATAGTATAATAACGGAAGGTGGCTGGAAGAATCACGACATCAAATCACATCGGCATAAATGCCATGGTATACCTTGTGAAATTCCTGCAGAACAAAGTGCTAACCCCTAATGAGGATGCACTTAAATCTAAAAAATCACCAGTCTCTACAAATAAGGCTGCTGATGCTGAATCTGGAGGACATGAATACCATGGCACTAACGTGAGGTGCCGAATCAGGCTGACTTAAATAATAAATATGTCAAACCTAATATGACGATGCAGATCAAAAAAGAAACAGCGTGATTATCACACACTCAGTTGTCATACCTCCACATCCCCTTGACCCGTGTATGCTCTGTACAGTGTGATGCCTGTGTTTATTCCACCTACACATCCGGACTGATGCTGGGGCGCCCTACGCTTGCTGCTGGTTACTACTCTGTTTTGGGACTGGAACGTTGGGGGTATTTACTGGACATTGTGCTTCACTTTGGACTTCCTCCCTACCTCACCTACTACATTCCCGCCGTGTGTTATTAGCATCGGGACTCTTCGGTACATTTTAGCATCCTCGGGGTCTCCTTTATATGCCTCTGTTGGCTTTGGTTACACCATTTACCATTATTATCCAAGCTACTCAGGTTACTGCTTTTTCCATTTATTTTTTGAGTCCCTATTCATCCTATGATCGGCCGATCGTTACTACAATTCTAGGGGAATTTCTTTCCCCCTGGTTTTGTTTTGTCTCATTGGGACCCGTATTATTTGGTTTTTCCAATTTGTTTTTTTTTTGTTTAGATATTGTAAGTTCCATCATTTACAGCAGTCATTTATTATGTGGTATGTGTTTAGGTATGTTTTAGCTATTTTATCTTGGCATTACTAATAAAATCCATTTTTCTATTTTCACCACATATTTTTTGAGTGCTCCTTTTTGACCCTCTTTTCTCTTCATTATATATATATATATATATATATATATATATATATATATATATATATACAGTGTTCGACAAACCTATACATTTGCTCGCCCCGGGCGAGTGGATTTAACCCCCGGGCGAGTAAATATTGTCCCAAGCAGCACACGTTTGCTACTAGGTGGCGAGTAGATTTTTTTGTGTGGCGAGTAGATTTTTTGGTGATTTGTCAACCACTGTATATATATATATATATATATATATATATATATATATATATATATATATATATATATATATATATATACAGTGTTCGACAAACGTATACACTACCGACACACTTTATTAAAGTGTGGCCGGTACCGCAAGCCGGGAGATTTCCCGGCTTGCTAGTGGCCGCCCCTCGGCGTGCCGCGCGTCATAGACGCGCGGTCACGCGTCTTCGGGAGCCTGCGCCCCCTGCACGCGCGTCCAGGGCTCCCCGAGGGAGCCCTGGTGTCCCGCGATCGCGGGACGGTGGCAGGGGGTTCCGGGGGACCCGGCGGACCCGGCAGCGGTAGGGAGAGCGCCCCGATCGGAGGGCGCTCTTCCGCTGCTTCGGCGCGCGCCCGTCACCCTCGGGCGCGCGCCAGGCTACTGCTGCGGCCAAGAACGGGCAAATGCTCGAATAAACTTGGCCGCAGCAGTACATCTGCACGCCCCGGGCGAGTGGATTTAACATCGTGGCGAGTTCCTATTGGCCCAAGCAGCACACGTGTGGTACTAGGTGGCGAGTAGATTTTTTGGTGATTATATATAGTGTGTGTGTGTGTATGTAGCCGGGCTCCCTGCTTCATGCGCATGCGCAGTGGGAGATAGTTGCGGTGGCCATTAGTCAGGCTCTGCAAGGGACTACACATCCCTGCATGCCCCAGGGTTGCCCACCATGTGATGCGCAGTAGCCAATAGGACTCCCAGATTGATGGAGAAGGATACTTTTGGCGCGCTTAGGACCGCGCGCCAGTCGGAGTATGGACCTCAACAGAGCAGATAGTGTCCAGGGAGCAGTGCTCCCTTGGACTAAGCCAGTGTTACCCCATAGGCCCCAGTCCCTCTAGTTTGTGTGTATAGCGAAGGTCCCTAGATAGGGACGCTTCCCCAACAGCACACAGCATTGTTATTGCTGTATTAGTGCACCGGTGACCCAGGCATATATTATCAGAGACCTTAAGGGACACCCTCCAGCTGGAGCTCCCTCAGAGGCGGCCACCGTCGGGAAAGAGTGAGAGAAGATCCGGTAGACCACGTCGTGGGACCACGTTGTTGTTGGGCGGATCCACCATCCAAGTCGGCTTGGTCTGGCCTAAAACCAGGAAGGTACCCAATGTACGACAACGGCAATACACAGGGGCTAGCGCTACTCCACACACTTTGGGTGGGCCTAGGATAGATAGATAGATAGATAGATAGATAGATAGATAGATAGATATAAGTGCTTGCTAAGAGATACCCAATAGCTGTGACAGATAAACTTATATATACTTAAATAAGAACATGTGCAAATGAAATTATAGAGGCACACTCAAAACAGTGCACACAGTGTGCTAAAGTGATTTAGATAAAAAGGTGAGTGTGAAAATTCATGTGAATACACAAATAATAATACATATATCAATGATGTGAATAAAAGTCCATGTGATAAAGTTCAATCCAAATGACTATAATCTTATACTATATTAGTGAAAGCACTGTATGTTTGCCTGCCTGCCTGCCTGCATGCATGCCTGCCTGCTGGATGTCCGGTGTCCCTAGCGGCAATCTCATTGGTCCCTTGGCCCGCCCGCCCCCGCACACCTCTCATTGGCCTCACACACTCACACCACCCCCTTGGCCCGCCCGCCCCCGCACACCTCTCATTGGCCTCACACACTCACACCACCCCCTTGGCCCGCCCCCCACACCTCTCATTGGCCTGAGGCGGAGTGACGGGCCAAAGGTCCAAAAAAATAAATAAATAAAACACACACACACACACACACACACACACACACACACACACACACACACACACACACACACACACACACACACACACACACACCTCTCTCCCCTCTCCAAATCACCTTTTCCCCCTCCCCAGCGGCATCACCTCTTCCCCCTCCCCAGCGGCATCACCTCTTCCCCCTCCCCAGCGGCATCACCTCTTCCCCCTCCCCAGCGGCATCACCTCTTCCCCCTCCCCAGCGGCATCACCTCTTCCCCCTCCCCAGCGGCATCACCTCTTCCCCCTCCCCAGCGGCATCACCTCTTCCCCCTCCCCAGCGGCATCACCTCTTCCCCCTCCCCAGCGGCATCACCTCTCCCCGCTCCAAATCACCTCTTCCCCCTCCCCAGCGGCATCACCTCTTCCCCCTCCCCAGCGGCATCACCTCTTCCCCCTCCCCAGCGGCATCACCTCTTCCCCCTCCCCAGCGGCATCACCTCTTCCCCCTCCCCAGCGGCATCACCTCTTCCCCCTCCCCAGCGGCATCACCTCTTCCCCCTCCCCAGCGGCATCACCTCTTCCCCCTCCCCAGCGGCATCACCTCTCCCCCCTCACCGCTCCAAATCACCTCTCCCCGCTCCAAATCACCTCTCCCCGCTCCAAATCACCTCTCCCCCCTCCCCGCTCCAAATCACCTCGCTTCCCGCAGCTGCCACGCGGCGCGTAAGATGGCGGACCCCCTTCCTCCCTCGCGGCGCCGAGTCAGACGGTGGCGGCGCCCGGAAGTAAAGGTAGGTGTCGCTCCCCACCTCCGGCGCCAAACGGAACTGAGAAAGGGCGCATCAACTGAGGTGTGTGTGTGTGTGTGTGTGTGTGTGTGTGTGTGTGTCACTGTCCACTGCCCCCCCCTCCTGTCCACTGCCCCCCCCCCTCCTGTCCACTGCCCCCCCCTCCTGTCCACTGCCCCCCCCCTCCTGTCCACTGCCCCCCCCCTCCTGTCCACTGCCCCCTCCCTCCTGTCCACTGCCCCCTCCCTCCTGTCCACTGCCCCCTCCCTCCTGTCCACTGCCCCCCCCCCTCCTGTCCACTGCCCCCCCCCTCCTGTCCACTGCCCCCCCCCTCCTGTCCACTGCCCCCCCCCCCTCCTGTCCACTGCCCCCCCCCTCCTGTCCACTGCCCCCCCCTCCTGTCCACTGCCCCCCCCCTCCTGTCCACTGCCCCCCCCCCTCCTGTCCACTGCCCCCCCCCTCCTGTCCACTGCCCCCCCCTCCTGTCCACTGCCCCCCCCCCTCCTGTCCACTGCCCCCCCCCCTCCTGTCCACTGCCCCCCCCCCTCCTGTCCACTGCCCCCCCCCCCTCCTGTCCACTGCAGGAAATGCAGGGGGAGGAATCCATGCCTTTGAGGCCCCCCCC
>NC_134487.1:293447179-293449679 GCF_040206685.1 Ascaphus truei
CCACCCCCTCCTCCCTTTCCCGCCGCCCTTCGCCTTCATGCCCGCCTTACCGCCTCCCCACCCCGCCTCTGCCTTTCACCCGCCCTTACTCCGGCCGCCTCTGCCTTTCCCACCGCCTCACAGCCGCTGCACGCACTCAACAGACACCCGCCACACTCGACACATACCTGCCGCCACACACACCTGCTGCCTCCCGCCCCTACGCACCGACATCACTGACCCACCGCCACACACCCTAGCAGGACCCCCCACTCACAGACAGCACTCACAACCCACGCGCCAGCCGCCGCCTCACACCCTTGCAGGACCCCCACTCACAGACAGCACTCACAACCCACGCGCCACCCGCCGCCTCACACCCTAGCAGGACCCCCACTCACAGACAGCACTCACAACCCACGCACCACCCGCCGCCTCACACCCTAGCAGGACCCCCACTCGCACACAGCACTCACAACCCACGCGCCACCCGCCGCCTCACACCCTAGCAGGACACACGACTCAGATTTTTACATCACTTATGGCACCAAAATATACATTGTACTGTGGTGTGGTTACAATAAACCATTTTTTATACAACATCGTATTACATTTTCTTCCATCTTTCTTTTCAATATTATTATCCAACCTTTACAACAAACAGTCACCTATTGTTCCACGATTTATAAATAATACTACCTATTACGTATTTACATCCCGGCCAACGCCGGGTCTCTCAGCTAGTATATATATATATATGTATGTATGTATGTATGTATGTATGTATGTATGTATGTATGTATGTATATATACACACACACACACACACACACACACACAGACACACACAGACACACACAGACACACACAGACACACACAGACACACAGACACACAGACACACAGACACACAGACACACAGACACAGAGACACAGACACAGAGACACAGAGACACAGACACAGAGACACAGACACAGACACAGACACAGACACAGACACAGACACAGACACAGACACATATATACTGTATATAGCAAAACAAAATATCACTTGTGAGCACATTCATATGTCTTAGACAGGTCTGCAACCCTGCTTTTCGCCATTATCTCCTAGCATACAGTGCTTCCACTGCAGTAAGGGATTCTGGGAAATGACATGCAAATGAGCACAGTGTCACCTTTTGCCTCAAATCCATTTTTACACGGTACCCTTATGAGTTTATGCTCGCTGCATTACACAGCTTTCAGCACAGCATGCGTTAAGATGCATAGCCAGTAAACCTACTCACAACTGTTTCGACCTGTTGGGTCTTATCAGTGTGAGGCTGGTTGTATATATATATATGTATACATGTATATATACAAATATTGTGCTTTGATTGTAGGATCCCTGGCACAGGGATCTCCTTCCTATTATCTGATCTTCTCTTGGTACTTTGTGTCACACAAGGTTAGCGTCCTCCCTCCCACGTTGTACTGAGCTGCGGAATATGTTGGCGCCATAGAAATAGAAGATCATAATATAATGCAGGGGTGCGCCAACTGGAGGGCGCAAGATTTATTTTGGAGGGGGGGGGGGGGCGCGGTGCTTACAGACGCCCCGCGCAATTCCCGAAAGCATTTAAATTAAATGCCAGGGAGCGCGCGCGAGGCCTCTGTAACTCCCTGACCTTGTCTCCGGCGGCTTCTGGAGACGCGTCGCCATGGCAATGTGACAGGTAAGGAGGGGGACGAGTGGGGGGGGGGGGGAGCAGGCAGGGGGGTGCAGACTGAAAAGTTTGCGCACCCCTCATATAATGTATTGTTTTCCACCCTTTGCACACAGTACTACTGATTTCTGAACATTATTGTTTTATTTTTCTATGTCAAAAAATTATTTAACCTATATTTGCGAACTAATAAATTTGCCTGCAATGTCTGGAACTTGGTAATACTTGTTACATACGACCCAGATATAGGGGTACAATGCAGGTCATACGCATTAATAGCGTCCGGTTCATGCATAGCCCTGGTCATTTGTAAAGAAAGCATTGCTGCCATCTAGTGGATTAGTGGGCAAGTAATTTGCTTTCCAAAATCAATGCAGGACTGTGTGCTACAGACCTACAGGGAAACAAAGATTATTATCATATTATTATTACTAAGCAGTGTAGGAACAAACCACAGCAGAATGACATAGCTCATAGTAAAGCAGTATAAGCAGGGATGGGCAACTCCAGTCCTCAAGGGCCACCAGCAGGTCAGGGTTTCAGGATATCCCTGCTTCAGCACAGGTGGCTCAATCAGTGGCTCAGTCGTCGACTCCAGTCCTCAAGGGCCACCAACAGGTCAGGTTTTCAGGCTATCCCTGTTTCAGCACAGGTGGCTCAATCTGTGCCTCGGTCTTCGACTGACAGGTTTGCCCACTAAAGGATGTGGAGAAGTTTCTATTTGTTCACTGGTAACAGGTGTTGGAAAGTTAAGGGAAAGGGTGGTGCAACGTGCACATACTGTATGTAGCAGAGTGATTGGGGAGCCTGGGC
>NC_134487.1:293454679-293541898 GCF_040206685.1 Ascaphus truei
ATATATATATATATATATATATATACATACATACATACATACATACACACATACACATATAATCTTAAGCCCTTGTCCATCCACTGCTGGATGAAGGCCTCTCCAATGATCTTCCACGTATGGATGTGAGACTTGGACCCTAATGGAAAGATCATTCAAAAGCTTCAGACAACGCAAAGATGTATGAAGAGATGCATGCTGGGTATTACCCGAAGAGACAGGAAAAAGAGTGAGTGGGTTTGAAACAAAACAAAAGTCTGTGACATCATCACAAGGGTGACGAAATTAAAATGGCCAACGGACAGACACCTTGCAAGAAGATATGACTATCGTTGGACAAAGATGGTACTCGACTGGATTCCAAGAGAGATTAAAAGACCAAGACGACCAAAAGTAAGATGGAGGATGAAATCGGAAAATGTGTTGGAGCAACGTGGAGAAGAGAGACTGCAACCGGAGTAGGAAAGTATAAGAAAACCTGTTAAAGGCAGAATATGTTTAGTCTGCATTTCTGTGAACTTGTTTGTGCAAGTCTTGCGTATTACACCTCCAGCGAATACAACTATTACTGCAGATACATTTAACACCCACTAATAATGATTTAAAGCTATTCTAAATTGCCATAAGGGCTGATATTTCATAAGCGCTGTGATTTGTATCTAGGTGTGTTCATTGCACGTATTATGCTTCAGGTCTGTGCCAACATATGGTTTTTCTGAGAAAAGGGAAGGGTTACAAGGGGGGCGGAGGGAACACTCTTGCTACTGTCTAGACAGAGTTGGGGTGCTGGGACTAATTCCATGTGGTCAAAGGAACCCTATGAAAGAACATAGGAGTATTTTCTGAGAACGCCCACTAAAGGGCCCTGCTCACCTGCTTAGGCGTAAATACCTAAGCACTGCCTGACACTGTATCCAACGCTGTACATCGAAATGTGCAGGCACAGTGGGTCCCTGCCCCATAATGTTGGTGCTTGAGACCCAAGGTCACAAGGAATTCAAACCAGCCTCCTCTTCTGGAAAATCAGTGTAGTTATTCTCAGAGTCCATGTCTTACTGAGCCGCTCCGTCGGCCCTGAAGTGAGTTTTTGGGGCAGGGAGACTTCCCAGTGAGGTCAGGAAAGTGAAGGCGACTCATAAGAACACATATTTAGTTCCATGTAGGTGGACACAGGTGTTGAATGATATGATTCCTTATGCAATTACCACTTTGCTGCACTGTTCTTGTTTGACATAATAGACAAAACAATGTAAATCACAAGCTTCAATTCCCAGCAAGATTACCTCAATCTTTCATCCTCCCTACGTAAAATAGCTAATAAATGTAATTGGGTAAGTATCACGTGTATTTTTGTAGTTGTTAAGTGCTGCAAATAAAGGAACATCAACACATTAGGAAAGTGTTCAGTCCACGCTCTCGCTCTTTATGGGTGTGGAATGCTGATTCCTCTCTGTCCTTTTGCAGCTCCTGTAGTTCGAAGCGTCTTCCCCCACCTCAAAGATGGATCCCAGCGGAGAACTCCGACGGCAGTGCCAAACAACCATGAAAAACAGGAACACAGGGGCGCACCAAGGCAAGAGTAATAAAGTGTAATACCAATGATAAAAAATAGTAAACACTTTATGTCCACTACTAAAATGCACAGATATACATCACCCAAACACTCGGTGATAGGGGAAAAAGCCACAGTGCTGCATGGAATGTGCTCAAAGTCAGATATATAGTGGATCCAAAGACAAACACACAATGTTCAGCCCACTGCTGGGTGAAGAGTCCCCGCTGATCTTCCAGGTACGGCTGTAGCAAGCCTCTCTCCCCCACGTTGCTCTCTTCTCTCAGACATATTGCTGCAGGCACCTCCTAGTGAAAGGTATCACTTGTATAATCCCAGTTTATCGCCTTCTTTTTTCTCCCAGTCTCCAAAACAAGATTAAAGCGTTGGCCTCAGGTATTAGGAGATGTGACGCTGACTTACTCACTTCCCTCTTTGTTGTGGACCTAATTAACGAGCTGCTTACAGTAAAGTGCAGTTCTGACCCGCGGGGGGGCGGGGGGGGAGGAATATCTTTAATTGCTAAACTTGTAGAAAAGATTTTTAATTACTCAGCAGAGAATGCATGGCACAGTTTCACCCGAGGACTGTTTAAGATAATGACTTTCTTACTAGTTTCACATCTTTCTTAACTACAATTGCTCTCGCGCACTGGAATATAATATTTTATGCCAGTGGTGTAACACAGATTATAAACCCTGCTGCTACCCAAGATAAGAACTAATCAACAACAAATGGCTCAATGTATCAGAGGCAAAATGTTGACGCAAAGTCGTTCTGTTGCTGCAACTGAAATATACCTGCGCCATTAAACTTAGTTGCGCCATTTTTGAGTAAATCTGCGTCTGCCTGCGGCGAGACGAAGGAGTGATGGAGCAGGTGGGAGGAGTTAGGGCGGAGTTACATTTGCATATTGGCGCAGGTCTGTGTATTAAGAAATACAAAGAGTCCTATCTACCCAGAGGTGTGTGTACGCTGATGCAGTAGCATTGAAAAATGTGCATTTTTTGCTGTCTGAAATGTGACATATTTAGGAAGTGTACTTCCACTGTCTTTTCATTTGATGCATGGGGCGCTGGTATTCTGTGCTACTGAGCCACTGATTGAGTCACCTGTGCTGAAGCTGGGATATCCTTTAAACCTGACCTGTTGTGGGGTGTTGACGACTGGAGTTGAGCACTACTGGTTTAGAGGATACCTCATTCAATAATGCTTTGTCTCGTTGAGGTCAATATTGCTGCTTTATGGACCTTTTTTAAATGTTCAGTTGCTCTAAAGAGAGGCTTTCCAACACAAATCCATTTCTCAGCAGCCAGTGGCTATAGATTGTCGCAGCAGCGGACACAGGGGCATTCAGAACACGCCCATCAGCTTTGCCATATAATGACTCTTCATTACCCAACTCTTATAAGTCTATGTCATTTATTTTGGGGTAGCATTTTGGATGAAGTTACATCTTAAAGACTGAGCCTATTAATATGAGTCCTACCTATATAAACACACATATATATCTATATCTATATCTATAACGCTATAATAAACAAATCTCATTGATTAAAAAAAAACAACAACACCAGGATTACAAATAATAGTATAAATTGGATACCTTTTATTATTTTTTTTTATTATAACTGTACGTCTCACAAACAAACAGAGTTGGGACAATACCATGTGGATTATAGACCGGCAGCACTCGGGAGCACAGGCTGTCGGCTTTCTTACTTACTCCGTGGCTTGTGCACTTCTGATCCATGCTTTTGGTTAATGCCCCTTGCGGTGGAGATGCAATTCTGCGTTTCAGGGAAGGCAGTAGGTTGTATAGTTATCTCTTGAATGGGGCATAAATCACTACCCTGAAACCACACAACCTACTACCTCACCCTGCTAAGGCAACGGTGTCCCGGGGCGCACATGGCAGATATTCGGCAACGCAGCAAAAACAGCCCGTTCATTTCCCATCTTCCAGCAGCAGACTCTTCTGTCCCATGTGGGAACGCAGCTTTTATTTCTCGTGTACTACAACACATTGTATTCATTATGCTAGAAGTTAACCCTTTCGCAGTCCTTTTGCTTTGGAAATTAGGGGTAATAAAACTTTGCAGTGGGATTGTGGACATGTATGTGTGAAACAATAACAAAAAGGAAGGAACATCACATGAAATGAAGAGAATGAACCACAAGGGGGAGACATAGAGCCCAGAACCCAGGTTTCAGCAGGTTACTTATACACGAGACGAGGAGTATAACGAGACTTCTTGGTGGGACGTACGTATCCATTGGTGAAATTACAGCCACTTCAGGAAAGACAGTAGATTGTATAGTTATCTGAAACTCAGGGTGTGACCCTAAAACTAAACAACCTACTACCTCACCCCAAAGGACAGTCATTTGCATGAAGGCTTCTCTTCCTGCAGCCTGTTTGAGTCCAGCATTGTAAGAAACTGCAAGAAGGAAAAAAGGTTATTGCAGAGAACTGCACGGTAACACATTGCAGAGACTGCACGGTAACACATTGCAGAGAACTGCACGGTAACACATTGCAGAGACTGCACGGTAACACATTGCAGAGACCTGCACGGTAACACATTGCAGAGACCTGCACGGTAACACATTGCAGAGACTGCACGGTAACACATTGCAGAGACTGCACGGTAACACATTGCAGAGACTGCACGGTAACACATTGCAGAGACTGCACGGTAACACATTGCAGAGACTGCACGGTAACACATTGCAGAGACTGCACGGTAACACATTGCAGAGACTTCACGGTAACACATTGCAGAGACTGCACGGTAACACATTGCAGAGACTGCACGGTAACACATTGCAGAGACTGCACGGTAACACATTGCAGAGACTGCACGGTAACACATTGCAGAGAACTGCACGGTAACACATTGCAGAGAACTGCACGGTAACACATTGCAGAGAACTGCACGGTAACACATTGCAGAGAACTGCACGGTAACACATTGCAGAGACTGCACGGTAACACATTACAGAGACTGCACGGTAACACATTGCAGAGACTGCACGGTAACACATTGCAGAGAACTGCACGGTAACACATTGCAGAGACTGCACGGTAACACATTGCAGAGACTGCACGGTAACCCATTGCAGAGACTGCACGGTAACACATTGCAGAGACTGCACGGTAACACATTGCAGAGACTGCACGGTAACACATTGCAGAGACTGCACGGTAACACATTACAGAGACTGCACGGTAACACATTGCAGAGACTGCACGGTAACACATTGCAGAGAACTGCACGGTAACACATTGCAGAGACTGCACGGTAACACATTGCAGAGACTGCACGGTAACCCATTGCAGAGACTGCACGGTAACACATTGCAGAGACTGCACGGTAACACATTACAGAGACTGCACGGTAACACATTGCAGAGAACTGCACGGTAACACATTGCAGAGACTGCACGGTAACACATTGCAGAGAACTGCACGGTAACACATTGCAGAGACTGCACGGTAACACATTGCAGAGACTGCACGGTAACACATTGCAGAGACTGCACGGTAACACATTGCAGAGACTGCACGGTAACACATTAACTCTTGTCCCGTATGCAAGTCACGTGCTCACAGGTGTTCACTGTATGTGACAATTTCAATGGGAATGTTACTTTAGAAAATAAGGTGTAATTTTTTGTGCTCTTGTTTTCCAACTGCGACTTTGATAAATAGACCCATTAGTATATACACATCTAGTGAGTCACTGCGTGGTTAATGGAGAAATTAGAGGAGAAGTTTATTGAAGTATTAGAATGTTATCAAATGTAGCAACTATCAAATCATTTTCTTTTAGCTGCTAATTACCATCAAATAAATTAAACTTCAATAATAAACTACTTATGCCTGCCAGGATTTATTTTACCCCAGAGGTGGCTAACATGCCTCTTATCTTATATTATAATAACTAACTGCTTTAGAATGGCAAGTTTCTTCATAAGAACGATACATTGGACATATTAGTATTTAAATCAGAATAAGCAGAGGAGCGACGCCAAGGGGCAAATATTTTATAAATATTATTTTAATGCTGCCCTGTGACATTTATGGCACAAATTCACTAACACACACTGATACACCCACACAGATACCCTGATGCACACTCAATGCTCACACACATAAAAAGGATACACACAGGCTCTGATACAAGAACACAAACTAATGCACACATATGAACATACTGTTATACACAGACACGGATACACACACGAAGGCCCTTATACACATAGGCTTTCTGTGCGAGTGTCACAATTCCCTCCCGCAGCACTCCTCGTAGACATACAGGGGCGCACAGAGGAGTCAGGTTCAGGCACAGAACTGGTAAGAACTAAAACCGTCCATGAGGCCAGCTGCCATCTTGGTTTTGGTATAAAACCCCACCCAGTCTGTTAGTTCTTTGCTTGTTGTTTGTTCCCTAGCGCTGCGTCTTTCCCTGTTCCTTTTTATTCAGGCACCCAGTTCTGCAGATCTACAGGTACCTTCTTGCTTGTTGTCTTGTAATCCCTTTGCATTATTTTGCCCCTGCTTATTATTTGTCCTCTGCTACTATTGCTCTTTGCATGTAGTGCTGCAATACTTGCAGTTAACTTTAGTTTGTCCTGATATTTTCCTTTGTACTATATGCCCCATGTCCTTGTTCGTTCCCTTAGCTACCATAGCCTTTAGCATGTACCATTGCATAATTTGTAGACTCCATTTTGTTTTCCCAGTTTTGTTTGCTTTAGTGTAACAATAAACCCTGTCAGTTTTTACGTATTTGGTCTCCTATCTTTTGTGGGTTTCCATGTTACCTCCAATGGTTACATACATCCTGATAGATTGACGAGCCCAAGTTAGCAGTCCCTCCTAGGTACATGGATCCCACTGGAATATAGCTGGCTAAGCTACCCAAAACCTTGTGGGTCATGCAGGGAGTTATAATGGAGTTATAATGGGGTTAACTGCTACAATGAATAGTTTGCAGGTTCAGGAAACACCTTTATCTGATAAAGGGGTGCCACCGACTGTTCCTGCTTCCCCCAGTTTTATTCCGCGGGGGTCTCCTGGCCCTCAAGCGGCTAGTGGGGTACCACACATTCCGCATTACTTTCCACAAGCAATCCCTTTACCATCGCCAGAACGGTATTTTGGGGATCCCCAGAAAAATCAGATATTTTTGACCTAATGTCAACTCAATTTTTTGGGCAGACCTATGTCTTTTCCTGACAGCCCAATCTAAGGTAGCGTTTATTATATCCTATTTGGGAGGGGATGCGGCCGCATGAGCTATCCCATTAGCGAATTTAGACATCCCACTGCAATACAATCTAGAACAGTCTAAAGCAGAATTTCAGTGAATATTTTATAGATGAGATATCGTCCAATCAGCAGACAGCCAAATTCTGGAGCTCTGGCAGGGCAACAAAGTAATGTTGGCGTATCTTACCCCGTTCAATCGACTAGTACTAGAATCCGCTTGGCCTGAAGATAAAAGGGCTTCCCTCTTTTATAGAGGTCTTAGAGAAGAGATTAAAGATATTTTGGCCCACGTTGTTCTGAAAATTGCTACCTACTCAGGGTTAGTGGATTTAGTTACTTAAAGCTGCAGTTCAGTCTTTTTTTTTTTTTTTTTTTTTTAATTCAATAGTTTCATGTGGGCAATCTCTAATTACCTAAAGAACTGTATAGCTGCCAGTTAATTCGTTCTCCATGTATTGATCGGCGAAATCTTTAGATATGGGATATGTTTTTCCTCTGCTTCTGTCAGTCAGTAGAAGCTCATGAATATTCATGAGCACTCCTGCACTGACATGTGTAAGAGGGAGGGCAGGGCTCACAAAGGGGTGTGCCAGGGCTTGTGACAGGACATGAAGGGGCAGTGCCTTAGCAAATGGTTGTTAAAATAGAATACAAGAAAATTGGTCTTTCAAAGTTGTTTTTTTTTTAAACAGAAAATACTAAAAGTATTTTTTCTTACTACAGAACTGATATATAAAAAAAATCCACACATGCAGGATATTGACTGAACTGCAGCTTTAATTGGAACACCGTTAAAAAGAATGTAAGAGAGAAAGCAAGGACTCCAGAAGTATTTATGAACGCCTAGATTCAGTCCAACATGAAACCAATGTTGGTCATATAAGGGAACGTTCCCCCGGACCCATGCAAATAGGGTGATCCCTTTCTAAGGAGGAAACGGAAAGAAGGCAAAAGCAAGATTTATGTTTCTATTGTGGCAAGCTAGGGCATTTTGTGCGGGAATGTCACAGGAAACCCAAGAACTTACACCCGAACCCTAACTCGGTGGTTGAAGGAGTCGACCTGTCGAGCGTTAAGAAGCCAAAAAACTCCACTTTCCTGTGCTAACACACTACACGCAGCCGTGGCACACTTGAACCTTCCAGCTGTATGAAGACCATGACCCTTATTGACGCTACAGTCCTCTTCGACTCTGGAGTGATCGGGAACCTTTTTGCCTTATCCTCCGCTAAAAACTTGGGGATAACAAGAGACAAGAAGAAATCAGAACAATTGACGGGTCAATCCTTACTTCAGGTCCTCTGAAGTGGCATACTCTTCCACTGAAAACCCTGCAGTTTGATCTCATTGATGCGCCATCGCTTTCTTGTTATCCTAGGAATGCCCTAGTTGACGGAACATAATCCAACCACTGACTAGGAGACAAGTTCCCTTAAGTTGTCGTCCATGTTTCGCGATGGCACCCGAGAAACAAGTGATGAATCAAGCTGTCTATCTTTGCTCTGGAGTTCCGGGGATCCACAATAGAGGTACCGGCGATGAATAATTTCCAAGAGATAAATCAAGACATGATCGATCAAATAAAAGTGAAATCCCTGCCTACTCCTTGCTCTTTTGATTGCCAAATTGATGTAGAACCCGGTGCTGATATCACTTGCAGCAGGATTCATGCACAGAAGGAGAAATCGGGCATGAGTCCACAGAGAGGGAAATGGAAGGGAAATACCTGCGGCAAGCTCGGTTCTTCAGGTCGTTGTGATTTACCAGGGGAAATTGATGCAGATGAAGAAGATGAAAATAATTTTTCAGATAGTGATCTACGACTTTTCTATCTGCACAGTTTCAGCTCAGACAACGAAGATGAAATACTGCAATTTATTGTTCACAGTGAACGTAAGGCTACGCTTATAGTGCCGGCGACGCGACGTCAGGCTGCGGTCGCTGGAAAAATCTAATTGAGATGACTTCCAGCGATCGCAACCAAGCCGCCGCGCCGCGCTTACTATAAGCGCACGCGACGGGGGCAATGCATTTGTTTTGACGCGACCTTGCGACACTTACGCCGTCGCCGGCACTATAAGCACAGCCTAATTCAGCAAGATGGGGTAGATATTTTGCAAACGTCAACCTCTGACCTGGAACAAAGAAAGCAAGATCATAGTGGCCGGGAAGAGACCGGTATGGTCCCAAAGGTAGGGCTTGTTTTTGATGCTCACAATGTTTCTGCTGCTAATGAACATTATATTCAATTAGAGGAACAAGGCGAAAGCAGGTTGGATTTCGATAAGCGTGCTGTTAACCACAGAGAACTAAAGATAAAACCTCTGAGTCTGAGGCCTTACACTCTGGTCTGAAGTTTGAGTTTCGGAACATCCTAGATTCCAAGTATGGCGGGGAGGGGGGAAACTATTTTATTTGGCGAATTGGGCAGGTTACGGGCTAGAGGAAAAGTCATCGGAATTGGCCACTCAGTTTCATACCCCACACTTGATCTCCAGTTTTCACGTTAGACACCCCGAAAAACCTGGCGGCAGAGGGAGGCCTAAGAGAGGGAGTTCCCTCCTGCAGTACTCCTTGTAGATCTGTAGGGAGGAGACAGGTTCAGGCCGAGAACTGGTAAGAACTAGAACAGTCCATGAGGCCAGCTGCCATCGTAAGGTTGCGGCTAGGCTTGGAGTGTGCGCGCTGGCGCTCGAGCGCTGTGACATCATTCGCTCCGATTGGCAGCGCTGTTTCTTGCCAGCTAGTTGCGCGTGTGTGGGGGGCATGTCGGGGAGCGCGGCCATGACATCATGGAGCTGGTTCGCCCTCATTGGGCGAACCGCTCACGTGACGCGCCAGCGAGTGGCAAAAACAAATGTGCTTGTCTCTGCAAGCAGCTGAGCGCCGTGCGCTCACAGGGACACACAGGCGCGCACTCACGCTGGCCACACACAGTGTAGCAATGTGTTTAATCGTGGCGAGCGTGCACGCGCCTTCTCAGCATCACCCTGGCCGCAGCCTTAGTTTGGGTATAAAACTCCACCCAGTTTTTTATTCTTTGCTTGTTCTTTGTTCTCTTGCGCTGCAACTTTCCCTGTTCCTTTTCATCTGACTTCCAGTTCTGCAGATCTACAGACACAGATACCTTGTTGTTTGTGGTCTTGCAATCCCTTTGCACTATTTACCCGTTTATTATTTGTCCCCTCCTACTATTGCTCTTTGCATGTAGCGCTGCAATGCTTGCAGCTAACTTTAGTTTGTCCTGATATTTTCCTTAGTACTATTTGCGCTCTGTCCTTGTGCCATAGCCTTTAGCATGCAGCTCTGCACACTGCAGATTCCATATCCCCCCCCCCCCCACACAGTTTTGTTTCCTTGAATGGAACAATAAACCCTGTCAGTTTTTATGTATTTCGATCTTCTGTCTTTTGTGGGCTTCCATGTTACGTCTGAGGATCCCGTAGAACCTGATAGATATCACCGCATCAGAGATATCTCCGTTTACAGAACAACCGTCATGGTTTAAACACAGGGACACAGATATATATATATATATATATATATATATATATATATATATATATATATACATACATACATACATACATACATACATACAGACACACACACATATACACACTCGCACATGTACAGATACACACAGACCCACACCTGCTTTTTTTATACACTGGTGGCATTGCAAGCATATGCTTTTATCTTATATATGGGTGCTACCGGAATTTGGATACTATATTAACCAAGCATCATAGATGATCAACATGTTGATTACAAAGGACTAATTCCAATGCAATCATGTTTGCTCCGTGCCTTAGTCCCAATTAGTTGCATCCAATTAAAAGCACGCCTGCTGTATTCATTAGAACTTCATCTGAAACGAAAATGCCGTTAATAACCGTTCAAATGTTGGATTGAAAGTCGTGTTGCAGAACTATGCAAAATAACAGGGACAAATCTATTTCCTTGAGTCTTTCTAATAATATCTAAATGAGTGGTTTTCAAAATGTGGCCCGTGGAACCGTGGGGTAAAAAATGTGGTGATAACAAATATTACTCTGCAAGACTCCATACTATTTCCTCCCCCGTCATTTGCAATATTACACTGTAATGTTACATATTATACATCATATAGAACGCGGCTGGGTTATTGGGAAAAGATAAACTCTTAGCACTTCCCTCGTACACGTGGGCTCGAGTCCCATCAAGTCACAGCACGTTCTTCAAAGGGTGAAAACCGTGGAACCAGGTTCAAAGGCGCAACCGAAGCAGGCGGTTCTTTTTAAACATAGGATTGACGCAGGGCGTCTCCGGAGCTGGACCCCATTCATTTCAGCTTCGGGGACCCCCTGCTTCCAGAGGTAGGGACCTTCGAAGGGGGCGCCGGTATATACCTCTGGTTTTTTTAAAGCTCCCACGTCACGTGGGCCAATAGGAAGCCGCCCCGGATGACATCACGGCTTCCTATTGGCCAGCAGGGTGCGGGAGCTTTGGAAAGCGGCCATTACGTGATCTCTGCTAGCCGAGCAGTGCGGCTACCGGCGCCCCCTGCGGAGGTGAGTATCTCCAGAAGCAGGGGGTCCCCGGAGCTGAAATTAATGGGTTCCGCTCCGGAGACCCCCATGCTTAAAATAAAATATTGCCCACTTTGATTGCCCCTTTAAGGTGCACGACAGTCAGGTAATGGTGTGGCCATACTTAATGTCTTCATATTGCACAGTGCATTTCTGTGGTGTGTTTGGTAATTCTCCGGCTGTTAAAGAGACAGTCCCTTCTAGGACCAAGGACATACTTAATAGGTTATGGTAAATGTGGCTGATTGACACCTCATAAAAAAAGTAGTCCAGGGCCTTTTACATTTCCATAGCAACAGTGACAATCGTAAGCTGCGGGCTCCCTGCTTCATACGTACGTGGGAAGATGTCAGCGCTGTCGTCATTCTTACCGGGTTCTGGCAGCACCAATTCAATCTGCTCTGTGACACCGGAATTAGCCGGGACAGCCTGTAACACAACGAGAAAACCAGGTTACCGTATTGTAATCTGTTTAGTTTTACATGCAGAGTACAGAGGGCTTC
Organism: Ascaphus truei; assembly: GCF_040206685.1. NCBI lineage: Eukaryota > Metazoa > Chordata > Amphibia > Anura > Ascaphidae > Ascaphus > Ascaphus truei. The sequence goes on from NC_134487.1 coordinate 293,466,584, forward strand.
ATAGAATTGGTATACAGCAGGGGTGGTCAACTTCAATCCTCAAGAGGAACCTACAGGTCAGGTTTTCAGTATACCCCTGCTTCAGCACAGGTGGCTCAATCAGTGGCTCATTCAAAGACTGAGCCACCTGTGCTGAAGCAGGGATATCCTGAAAACCTGACCTGTTGGGGGGGGGGGGGGGAGTCTTGAGGACTGAAGTTGGCTACCCCTGGCATACAGGTATATTACGAACCCCTTTGTAGTGAAAGGGGGGGGGGATTGGGTGTAACACATTGCACACAGTTAAAATGTATGGAACAATTGTATGATAAAGCAGAAAATCTGCCAAATCAAGTAGGTGATTTATATATAAGCGGCTGACAGTATACAGCAGAGTACAGCAGAGTTTTCCTCTGAGGGTTTTGCACAGGGCTGGAGATTTGCAAAGCATTAGAAAGTTAAACAAATGGAAGACCAGCCCCCTAAACCAGGGGAGCGCAAACTTTATTCCCTGCACTCCCCTGCCGGCAGTTCCACTCTCTCCACGCCCCCCTCCCCCTCTTATCTTTGCGTCAGCGGCATCATGACGTCACGTTGCCTTGGCGACGCATGTAAGAAGCCGCCGGAGCCAAGGTAAGTGAGGTTTACAGAGGCCTTCGCCGCTCCCCGGGCACTCCTCTGTAAACCCCGCGCCACCCGCAGACAGTCTCGCACCCCCCCTGGTGGGCGTGCCCCCAAGTTTGCACACCGCTGCCCTAAACACGTTACAGCTTCATACTATAGCAGGGGTGCTTAACAGCTGCCCCCCAACAAGTCAGGGGTTCAGGATATCCCGGCTTCAGCACAGGTGGCTCAATCAGAGGCTCCCTGATTGAGCCACCTGTGCTGAAGCTGGGATAGCCTGAAAACGTGACCTGTTGGGGGGCTTGAGGACTGGAGTTGAGCCCCCCTGCACTATAGCACCGCCCTGCACCACAAGAACTACCTGACAACACAGCTTGGCAGATTCCCCTGAGGAATTGTCACCAACGGACAGGACAGCAGAGAGTGCGCACGCGCCCGTCACAGAGACAGCGGCCGCCTAGTGAACATGGGGAGGAGCAGGGTACAGCACGGGGAGGAGCAGGGTACAGCACGGTGAGGAGCAGGGTACAGCACGGTGAGGAGCAGGGTACAGCACGGTGAGGAGCAGGGTACAGCACGGTGAGGAGCAGGGTACAGCACGGTGAGGAGCAGGGTACAGCACGGTGAGGAGCAGGGTACAGCACGGTGAGGAGCAGGGTACAGCACGGTGAGGAGCAGGGTACAGCACGGTGAGGAGCAGGGTACAGCACGGTGAGGAGCAGGGTACAGCACGGTGAGGAGCAGGGTACAGCACGGTGAGGAGCAGGGTACAGCACGGTGAGGAGCAGGGTACAGCACGGTGAGGAGCAGGGTACAGCACGGTGATGAGCAGGGTACAGCACGGTGAGGAGCAGGGTACAGCACGGGGAGGAGCAGGGTACAGCACGGGAAGGAGCAGGGTACAGCACGGTGAGGAGCAGGGTACAGCACGGGGAGGAGCAGGGTACAGCACGGTGAGGAGCAGGGTACAGCACGGTGAGGAGCAGGGTACAGCACGGTGAGGAGCAGGGTACAGCACGGTGAGGAGCCGGGTACAGCACGGTGAGGAGCCGGGTACAGCACGGTGAGGAGCCGGGTACAGCACGGTGAGGAGCCGGGTACAGCACGGTGAGGAGCCGGGTACAGCACGGTGAGGAGCCGGGTACAGCACGGTGAGGAGCAGGGTACAGCACGGTGAGGAGCAGGGTACAGCACGGTGAGGAGCAGGGTACAGCACGGTGAGGAGCAGGGTACAGCACGGTGAGGAGCAGGGTACAGCACGGTGAGGAGCAGGGTACAGCACGGTGAGGAGCAGGGTACAGCACGGTGAGGAGCAGGGTACAGCACGGTGAGGAGCAGGGTACAGCACGGTGAGGAGCAGGGTACAGCACGTGAGGAGCAGGGTACAGCACGGGGAGGAGCAGGGTACAGCACGGGGAGGAGCAGGGTACAGCACGGTGAGGAGCAGGGTACAGCACGGTGAGGAGCAGGGTACAGCACGGTGAGGAGCAGGGTACAGCACGGAGAGGAGCAGGGTACAGCACGGTGAGGAGCAGGGTACAGCACGGGGAGGAGCAGGGTACAGCACGGGGAGGAGCAGGGTACAGCACGGTGAGGAGCAGGGTACAGCACGGTGAGGAGCAGGGTACAGCACGGAGAGGAGCAGGGTACAGCACGGTGAGGAGCAGGGTACAGCACGGGGAGGAGCAGGGTACAGCACGGGGAGGAGCAGGGTACAGCACGGTGAGGAGCAGGGTACAGCACGGTGAGGAGCAGGGTACAGCACGGTGAGGAGCAGGGTACAGCACGGAGAGGAGCAGGGTACAGCACGGTGAGGAGCAGGGTACAGCACGGTGAGGAGCAGGGTACAGCACGGTGAGGAGCAGGGTACAGCACTGTGAGGAGCAGGGTACAGCACGGTGAGGAGCAGGGTACAGCACGGTGAGGAGCAGGGTACAGCACGGGGAATGATGCATTAACTTCCATCCAAGCAAATGAGGGGGAGAAGAAAGACGTTTAGTTTTACATGCAGAGTACAGAGGGCTTCATAGAATTGGTATACAGCAGGGGTGGTCAACTTCAATCCTCAAGAGGAACCTACATCTTAACCCTGGCTGTGCTTAAAGCTGTGACCATGCAGCAAGCTTAAGCCTATAGAGAACCATGTTTAAAATGGTTTTGAAGCTTGCTGCATGGTCACAGCTTTAAGCACAGCCAGGGTTAAGATGCATAGCCAGTAAACCCACCCACAGACAGCTGTTTCGATGGTTTTGAAGCAAAAAGTGTCACTGTGTGCTCATTTGCATGTCATCTCCCAGAATCCCTTGCTGCAGTGGAAGTGCTGTGTTCTGGGTGATAATGGTGAAAGGCGGGGTTGCAGACCTGCCTAAGACATGCAAATGAGAATATAGGTATATTTCCATTTGATATATATATATATATATAACATACACACACACACACACACACACACACACACACACACACACACACACACACACACACACACACACACACACACACACACACACACACACACACACACACACACACACACACACACACACATATATATTATACTCCACTACCAGGTTCAGAGGAGCGAGGAAGAAGACACAGCATGCAGGTTTTAAAAAAAATATAAATAGGTTTACCATGCAAAAGTAGCAACTCAGTACCCCTTCATAAGGGAGTGCACCTTGGAACCTGGTGGAGTATATTTTCTTTATGCCCTATATGACACGTGCACCTGCCAATATTGGCCTTACTCTATGTTTTGTAGGTGTGCTTACTTTGTGGTGTTTATATATATATATATATATATATATATATATATATATATATATATATATATATATAGTGGCACTCCTAAAAAAAAATGGTGTACTATCTGTTTGCTTTAACTGCCAAGAAATTGGATATAATATAGCAAGTGATAGCACACTAGGACTTATGCAAAATTGCAAAGTTTATTACTAAGGTCAACATTTCAGCTCTCAAAGGAGCCTTTGTCATTATATATATATATATATATAGTGGTCGACAAATCACCAAAAAATCTACTCGCCGAACAAAAAAATCTACTCGCCGCCTAGTAGCACACGTGTGCTGCTTGGGCCAATAGGAGCTCGCCACGATGTTAAATCCACTCACCCGGGGCGTGCAAATGTATAGGTTTGTCGAACACGGTATATATATATATCCTGAGAAAGAGAGAGAGGTGGAAGCTGGCATTCACTATCCTGCCATACACATGGCAATGCCACGTTACCCATCACTGACTTGAATAGCAGTTAAAACCCATATCAGAGGTTAATGAAAACTAGATAGTATGGAGAGAAAGAGACAAAAAATGCAGAGAGAATTGCAGGAGAATGCTTGATGCTCTTATACCCGGGACTGTAAAGTGCTGCTCAGATCTCGCCCTCTATGTAAAAATACTCAATACCATAACACATCTTCCTCAGGGATCCCTAACTATCCCCCAGGGGTGACAGCACGCCCTCTTTCAATGTAGAAGACACAAGGGGCACTCACCATACAACACTGAGTTTCCTATATCTACCCTCACCATGCAGAGATCAATGTGCAGCCCTGTGACGTCTCAGGCAGAACCGCTTCATCACTGGATCCGTTACCCCGCAGGCTTCAGTGCAGGGTCTATGCGCAGGGTCCAGAATGAGGTCAAATCTTAACCGGTTGCTCTTTTCACCTTGCCAGCCACCAACAGGACCGTCTTCCATGGGCAGCGCAACGACGACAACTGCCCACTAGGTGTCCCGCAACACCATCACACACACATGCAACATGGGCTAATGGCCTCATTACACCAAAGCACACGCAACACTCCGCCTGTTAACCCCTTCAGTGCAGGAGAACGCAGGGACACGTGTTGCCACCTAGGGGGTTTTAAGGTTCTGCAAGGTGTTCGATACACAATGTAAGGATAATAAGCCTGGGGGATCTCTGTACAGAGATACTCATCATTTCCAAACAGAACATCATGTTCAGGTCGGGTGAAGGCAGCACCCAGACAAACTTTGTACTCACGCACATTGCTGTAATACAGACACTCTGACTGTCTGACAGGTGTGTGGGGTGGGAGGGGGTGAGGGGGTGAGGGGGTGGGAGGGGGTGAGGGGGTGAGGGGGTGGGAGGGGGTGAGGGGGTGGGAGGGGGTGGGGGGGAGGGGGGGGTGAGGGGGGGGGAGGGGGGGGTGAGGGGGGGGGGGGGGGAGGGGGGGAGGGGGGGGGGAGGGGGGAGGGGGTGGGGGAGGGGGGGAGGGGGGGTGGGGGGGGGGAGGGGAGGGGGGGTGAGGGGGTGGGAGGGGGGGGGGGAGGGGGAGGGTGGGAGGGGGGGGGGGAGGGGGAGGGGGGGAGGAGGGGGTGAGGGGGGGGAGGGGGAGGAGAGGGGGGGAGGGGGAGGAGAGGGGGGGAGGGGGGGAGGGGAGGGAGGGGGTGGGAGGGGGTGGGAGGGGGAGGGGTGGGAGGGGGTGGGAGGGGGAGGGGTGGGAGGGGGTGGGGGGGAGGGGTGGGAGGGGGTGGGGGGGAGGGGTGGGAGGGGGTGGGGGGGAGGGGTGGGAGGGGGTGGGGGGGAGGGGGAGGGGTGGGAGGGGGTGAGGGGGTGGGAGGGGGTGAGGGGGTGGGAGGGGGTGGGGGGGAGGGGTGGGAGGGGGTGGGGGGGAGGGGGAGGGGGGGGAGGGGGAGGGGGGGGAGGGGGAGGTGGGGAGGGGGTGGGGGGGAGGGGGAGGGGGTGGGGGGGAGGGGAGTGATGGATTTGAGTTAGACTTACTCTTACCCATTCTATCGTTGATATGTGTTTGTTTGTTTTTTTGTAAATAACGTATCTTCTCCATATAAAATTATTTAGTCTCCAATATTCCAGTGAGTATGAAATATTCATGTAACTACATTTGATGTGGCAGCTCCCAGATTGGGACTTCTAATGGCTTCTGCAGTAATTCAGCCCTGATCACTGTGACTTTGTGAGGTGGATAACCATCCCCATGTTGTAATACAGTGGTGGTCAAATTCAGTCCTCAAGGGCCACCAGCAGGGTCAGGGTCTAAGGATATCCCTGCTTCAGCACAGGTGGCTCAATCAATTCCTGCTTCAGCACAGGTGGCTCAATCAGCCTTGGACTGAGCCACTGATTGAGCCACCTGTGCTGCAGCAGGGATATCCTTAAAACCTGACCTGCTCCTGTGTCCTGCACCTACTATATACATGCAGCACCTACAGTATCTCTACCTGGGTGTGGGAATAGCTCCATTATTATCTCTCCTGCTCCTGCTACATTGTAGCTGCTGAGTTGCACTGACTGAAGGATTGATTGAAACTGAAAGGCAGCCATTTAGTGAAGCCTGGGAAGCAAGACCTTTGCTGATCGATTACGGGAGAACCAAATCGGTCGTCAGTGTAGGCAATTCGTTTTCAATTCATGTAATCAAAGGCTGCATGTATTAAAACAAAAACAAATATCTAATTTTTAAAGTGCCGCTTGGATTGTTTCTTTAAGACCCATGGTGATATGTCTCAGTCTAGTCTGGCAACAACAGGGTTAACCAGAGTGCTAAACGTTCTGCGGTTAATTTCCCCCCTCTCCCCCCCCGTTTATATTCCTCCTCCGATGACAGTATTAGGACAGGCCCTGCGCATGCGGTACACCACACAGCTCTGCATACCAGATCAATTGGTAACACTATTAAAAATGATGATGGATTAGAGGTCTACACAAGAACTGACTCACCCAGAACTGACCACCCAACCACAGGGTCATTGTTCAGGCAGATCTGCTGTTTCACCTACTGAGCTACTGCACCTGCGGATATCCCGTAACAGACTGTGTATGGGATAAATTGGGGGAAAGTTAGGGGTCTATCTCTTGCTTTCCTTCATGCCTAAAAGTTGCAGCCCAACATACCAACAGTAAAATTAAAGCACTCAGCCATTTAAAAGCAGCAATACTACTTTCTATTTTTATTTGTATATGTAAAGCGTGTGACAATATATAATTCTACACTCTCACCCAAGCTGGCCATCGTTTGGTGCTCCTGTTATAAATCTGGCAAAATCCGGTGTGCCTAACATAATGGCTGCTTCAGAAATAAAAGAGAAAAAGGGGGAGCACAGGTTGAGGTATACAAAATGGTAACAAATTGTTCAGCTCGGGAGTGTAAGTTCCCAGACCAAAAGTCACAGGAAGAGACTACGAAGGAGATGGGAACCTTGTAGGATTTATAAGGTTGTGATGTTCTGAAAAGAACGAGCGACTTCCCCTATACATCCCAGTTTGGGTAGCGCCCGGATATCTCTCTTTGCATGATGGCTGCTTCAGTCAGTGTAACTCAGCAGCTACAATGTATACTTATATTACTAAGGTAACATTATCTATTATTACAGATTGCAGCTCAAACTGCTGGGAACATTTGCAACAAATTTTCAGGAAAGTGTTGCAAAGATCTTGCCCTGCTGGGGAAGTGGGTTAAAACCGGCTATAGAAATCAAAGGATGCTCGGTATATTAAAAATCATTAAAAATGGCATTAAGAGTGGAAAACCCCATACAAAAATCCCCCAGGCACTATTATCTAAAGCTACAGAACTTTAAAAAAGATACAGAATATTTCACATGTTTTGCTGCTTAAACACATTTAACACTATATTTTTTAAGCCACTGGTTGTTCAGGATATATTTAATCTCTAACCATTTGAGTGCCGGAGGGGTCGTGGTAACTGAGTGCCACGGCCCGTCCGGCACAGCGCGTAACCACGGAGGCCATTTTCTGGGAAATGGAGGGGGCGGAGGAGTCGTGGTACCTGAGTGCCACGGCCCGTCTGGCGCAGCGCGTAACCACGGAGGCCATTTTCTGGGAAATGGAGGGGGCGGAGGAGTCGTGGTACCTGAGTGCCACGGCCCGTCCGGCGCAGCGCGTAACCACGGAGGCCATTTTCTGGGAAATGGAGGGGTCGGAGGAGTCCTGCGTTTGTTCACAGGCAGATTGCGCCCGGCGCTCAAGGGCAATGCAGGACGCGAACAAACCCGGAAAAAAACCTGCCCCACTACGTCATGGGGCACTCAGAGGGTTAATATTTTCTTTTGATGTTACGCGGACATCGAATATTCAACATTTACGGACTCATTTTGGTGCCAGAAGCACAGGGGAAAAGTGGATTCGGACCGTGGTTACCTGCTTCAAAGGTAGTTGCCGTCCCGCTAGGCCAGGTTTGACCAACTCCAGTCCTCAAGGGCCACCAACAAGCCACAAATTAGGGATATCCCTGCTTCAGCACAGTTGGGTCCATCAGTGTGCTCAGTCAGTCATTATGACTGAGCCACCTGTGCTGAAGCAGGGATATCCTTAATACCTGGCCTGTTGGTGGCCCTTCAGGACTGGAGTTGGCCAGCCCTGCCCCAGGCCAATCCTTCCTCAACATCAGGGTGTAAGCCGCATACTAGTGAACACATCACACGCCCCTCTCGTTGGGTGCGCACGCATATAGCTAAGGACTGAATGCTGGTGCTGTAACGAGGACGGAGTTCTACAAAAAAAATCCCATTATAAGTCATTTTTCAAAGCACCCTAAAAAATTTTATTTCATACATCTCTTTACCAACACACACACACACACACACACACACACACACACACACACACACACACACACACACACACACACACACACACACACACACACACACACACACACACACACACACACACACTATTTTTATTCAAAGCTGCAGAGTTGTGGTGGTTACACGGAACACTGTTAGATGAGGAGGAGGTTTAATGTCAGCAAAGGAGAAAGGAAAACAGTGACATTTACTGGTTGCACAAGTATTAAGCCCCTTAGGTAACATCCTTAGGTAATACCAATTACTGCTAGGAGTCTTTTTGGGTCGGTCTCTACAAGCTTTGCACAGTAGGATGGTGCCATTTTTGCCCATTCTTCATGGGAAAATTGATCCAGTTCTGGTAAGTTTGTTGGGGAGCGTCGATGGCGGCAATCTTCAAGCCATAAATGTTCAACCGGATTCAAGTCAAGACTGTGACGGGGACGCTCAAAACATTCATTCTCTTCTTGTTCAACCAGTCCAGTGTGGCTTCGGCTTTGTGCTTCGGGTCATTGTCCTGCGGACATGTGAATATTCTCCTCAGTTTCAGAGTCTTGGCTGAACTCAAGCAGGTTTTCATCAAGGATCCGCCTGTACTTTGCACCATCCATTCTCCTCTCTATCCTGACCAGCTTCCCAGTCCCTGATGATGGGAAGCGTCCCCATAACCTGATGTTGCCACCCCCATGCTTGACTGTTGGGATGGTGTTGAGTGGCTGATGTGCAGTGTTGAGCTCGCACCAGACGTAACACTTAAAATTGAGACCAAAAGTTAAATTTTTGTCTCGTTGAACTACTAAACCTCTTTTCACGTGTCTGCAGTATTATTTACAGAATTTGCTTTTTTCGCAAACAAAAATTGAACTTTTGGTCTAAATTCCAAGCGTTAAGTTTGACGCAAGTTCGACGCTGCACATCACCCAGTCAACACCATCCCAACTGTCAGTCACGGTGGTGCCAGCATCATGTTAAGGGGACGCTTCACTTCAGCAGGGACTGGGAAACTGGTCAGGATAGAGGGGAGAATGGATGGTGCAAAGTGCAGGTGAAACCTGGAGAAAAACCTGTTTGCGTTCAGCCAAGACTCTGACACTGGGGAGAATATTCATATTTCAGCAGCACAATGAACTCAAAGCACAATGAAGCACAAAGCCACACTCGAGTGGTTGAACCAGAAAATAATTCATGTTCTTGAGTGGCCCAGTCAAATCGTGACTTGAATCCAATCGAACATTTATGACGAGACTTGATGATTGCAGTTCAACAACAATCCACAACACATTTAACAGAACTGAATCAATATTCCCATGAAGAATGGGCAAAAATGACACCAACCTAGTGTGAAACATATGCATACGTGTATATATATATATAGCAAATAAAAAGATCACTTGTGAGCACATTCACATGTCTTAGGCAGGTCTGCAACCCTGCCTTTCACCATTATCCCCAGCATACAGTGCTTCCACTGCAGCAAGGGATTCTGGGAAATGACATGCAAATGAACACACGTGTCACCTTTTGTCTGAAAAACCATTGTTACATGGAGCCCATATAAGCTAATGCTCACAGTGGAGGTTTCTTGTTGTCTTTTTCACCCACCATAACTTAGGACGTGTGTGTATATATATATATATATATATATATATATATATATATATATATATATATATATATATATATATACAGTGTTCGACAAACCTATACATTTGCTCGCCCCGGGCGAGTGGATTTAACCCCCGGGCGAGTTAATATTGGCCCAAGCAGCACACGTTTGGTATTAGGTGGCGAGTAGATTTTTTTGTGTGGCGAGTAGATTTTTTGGTGATTTGTCAACCACTGTATATATATATATATATATATATATATATATATATATATATATATATATATATATATATATATATATATATATATATATATATATATATATATATATATATATATATATATATATATATACACACACACACTATAGGTACACAGTGCAATAAATAAAAAAATATTGCAGGCACAGTAAACCACAAGACTAAAAGATTACAGCCTAATTTTTGGAGCCAGAGGCACAGGAAGAAAAAGGGACTTGTCCAAGGTCACAACAAGAGCTCATGCTGGGATTTGAACCGTGTTCAAAGGCGGTGTTGTAACCACCGAGTTCCTCCTTCAGCCCCAACAATGCTACTTTAGTTATTTTACAGCTTTCTGCAGGGCAGCTGCTACGCCTTGTGCGCCTCCATACAAAAGCGGCTTGATGATCAAACAGAAAGGAGAACTTTTTGGAATTCTGAAATAGAGCTGACCCAGTAAAGTGTTGGGGGACTTGGTCAGGGTCAAACCACAATGACGTCTCAGTGATTCCAGCTCAGATCATCGGTCGTAAATTAACAGTATACGTCTTGTTTCAGTGCTGTGAACAGCTGTGTGAAAATCGTGGTTTAGTGCCACATGAGTGCTATTTTATCTGGAGTTATCCTTCTGCTCCCATTTAGGGCTGATATCGTTGTATCGTTGAATCACTCATTTGCATGTCGCTACCCAGAATCCTTGTCTCCAGGTTAGACCTCAGTTTGACGTGAGATTGGGGTGAATGAAGCAAATTAGGGGGAGCGAATAGTCCTCATGGTAACCATATTTATTTTGATAAATATCTCTTCAAAAAGAGTAAGACATTGCCTTTTTAAATTAATGTTAAATACACAAAATATATAAAAACATTCTTACTACTTCCATGTCACTAACTGTCCCTAAAATGTCATAGAATCCCATGGATCACTGACACAGTAGAATCACGGAAATATATATTTGTAATATTAACTTTTTATTATTATTATTATGATATTACTATTATATCATTACCAACCCTATAGGGACTGGAAGAAAAGATGCAGCTGCAACTGCAAATAACCCAGTCATGGGTTATCTATTTTTCTTTCCTAAATCACTGAAGTCTCTAATGCAGGATGAAAAAAAAAAAACCCATCCCATACTTCAGGACTTGCCACCAACAGAGATATCCTTAAAACCTGACCTGTTGGTGACCCTTGAGGACAGGAGATGGCCGCCTGTGGCCTAAAGGACGACAAAGTCTGCAGATTTTCTTCCTAAACGTTTTTATCTGCTGACAGTTCCCTGTCTAAATAAATATACTTATAGTTCACTGTTTAATCCACATTCACAGATTATTCTCGCTCGACACAGCTCATGCAGCTTGATAACCATATTAGCCCAAATAACGGACTATTTCTTTATTCCTATAAGGTTGAATATAAAAGACCTGACTCCAACGTTTTCCCTTTCATTTGCCCGATGCACAAAACAATGTCAAACAAAGAGATAGAAACATCTCATTTCCACACGTGCCCACAAGAAACCCACCGCACTGCTTTACAAGCCCTGACCGCGGAGGAGTTTGCCACCTTAACTCATGCCAGCGGGGCAAGAGAAGTGTTACTGACTATCAAAATCAGCAGGCTACACTGCCACCTCCCGAAACGGCTTGCAATCCCCAATTCAGATTTGAGCCGCTTGGCTGCAGGAGAGAACGGGGACTCATCGCAGCGCAGTGTGCGGACAGCCGGTCCCGCAGGAATGAGGAACGACAAGACATGTGTCTCTGCAACAACAAAGCTTGTTGTTATAGCCGAACAGAACCAATTTTGTTTCAGCGCTGCCGGCAATGGGCTAACGTCCCAGCTATTTTTAAACTGACGGCCAGTGAGAAGTCGGCTTTGTGGCAGAGAGTTCGACAGGGAGCTCTCAGACACGGGACCCCGAGGGCCTCAAATGAATGTCGCCTGTCACACACCGCACCTTCTGAGCGCAGGTTCCAACCCAACCTAATGAGACGCCCACCGCTGGCGGGTTGACAGGAAGCTGAAGCTGAAAGAGCCTGTTGCCCTCAGAGGCGCATGGGGCAGCGTCCGAGTGTCGCACTTCACGGGACGAGGAGCCAGGCTTGCAATATAACACACTGTGCTAATAGCTCCAGGGGGCTCAACTCCAGTCATCAAGACCCCCGTCAACAGGTCAGATTTTCAGGAAATCCCTGCTTCAGCACAGGTGGCTCAATCAGTTGCTCAGTCTTCGAATGAGCCACCCATGCAGAAGCAGGGATATCGATATTGGAGCCACTGATTTAGTCACCTGTGCTGAAGCCAGGACATCCTGAAAACGTGACCTGTTGGGAGGACTTGAGAACCCCTGGGTTACTCTCAAGTACCACGTATGGTTTACTCTCAAGTACCACATATGGTTTACTCTCAAGTACCACGTATGGTTTACGCAAGAACGTAAGTAAAGAGGGATGAGGGAGGTTTATGTAAAGCGGCCTCGTCTCTGAGAGCTCGGACAGTTTACAGATCCAACAATATACTTATAATAATAACTAATGTTGCTAGTTTTCCGGATGTGTCACACAGACGCGCTCTAGTACAGAGTTTTCTTGGTGAGTAGCGTGTTAGAAAAGTTCAAATAAATAAAAAGACACGGAGGCGGAGGGATCTCAGTGAGTAAAGACACGGAGGCGGAGGGATCTCAGTGAGTAAAGACACGGAGGCGGAGGGATCTCAGTGAGTAAAGACACGGAGGCGGAGGGATCTCAGTGAGTAAAGACACGGAGGCGGAGGGATCTCAGTGAGTAAAGACACGGAGGCGGAGGGATCTCAGTGAGTAAAGACACGGAGGCGGAGGGATCTCAGTGAGTAAAGACACGGAGGCGGAGGGATCTCAGTGAGTAAAGACACGGAGGCGCAGGGATCTCAGTGAGTAAAGACACGGAGGCGGAGGGATCTCAGTGAGTAAAGACACGGAGGCGGAGGGATCTCAGTGAGTAAAGACACGGAGGCGGAGGGATCTCAGTGAGTAAAGACACGGAGGCGGAGGGATCTCAGTGAGTAAAGACACGGAGGCGGAGGGATCTCAGTGAGTAAAGACACGGAGGCGGAGGGATCTCAGTGAGTAAAGACACGGAGGCGGAGGGATCTCAGTGAGTAAAGACACGGAGGCGGAGGGATCTCAGTGAGTAAAGACACGGAGGCGGAGGGATCTCAGTGAGTAAAGACACGGAGGCGGAGGGATCTCAGTGAGTAAAGACACGGAGGCGGAGGGATCTCAGTGAGTAAAGACACGGAGGCGGAGGGATCTCAGTGAGTAAAGACACGGAGGCGGAGGGATCTCAGTGAGTAAAGACACGGAGGCGGAGGGATCTCAGTGAGTAAAGACACGGAGGCGGAGGGATCTCAGTGAGTAAAGACACGGAGGCGGAGGGATCTCAGTGAGTAAAGACACGGAGGCGGAGGGATCTCAGTGAGTAAAGACACGGAGGCGGAGGGATCTCAGTGAGTAAAGACACGGAGGCGCAGGGATCTCAGTGAGTAAAGACACGGAGGCGGAGGGATCTCGGTGAGTAAAGACACGGAGGCGCAGGGATCTCAGTGAGTAAAGACACGGAGGCGGAGGGATCTCAGTGAGTAAAGACACGGAGGCGCAGGGATCTCAGTGAGTAAAGACACGGAGGCGGAGGGATCTCAGTGAGTAAAGACACGGAGGCGGAGGGATCTCAGTGAGTAAAGACACGGAGGCGCAGGGATCTCAGTGAGTAAAGACACGGAGGCGCAGGGATCTCAGTGAGTAAAGACACGGAGGCGCAGGGATCTCAGTGAGTAAAGACACGGAGGCGGAGGGATCTCAGTGAGTAAAGACACGGAGGCGGAGGGATCTCAGTGAGTAAAGACACGGAGGCGGAGGGATCTCAGTGAGTAAAGACACGGAGGCGCAGGGATCTCAGTGAGTAAAGACACGGAGGCGCAGGGATCTCAGTGAGTAAAGACACGGAGGCGCAGGGATCTCAGTGAGTAAAGACACGGAGGCGGAGGGATCTCAGTGAGTAAAGACACGGAGGCGGAGGGATCTCAGTGAGTAAAGACACGGAGGCGCAGGGATCTCAGTGAGTAAAGACACGGAGGCGGAGGGATCTCAGTGAGTAAAGACACGGAGGCGGAGGGATCTCAGTGAGTAAAGACACGGAGGCGCAGGGATCTCAGTGAGTAAAGACACGGAGGCGCAGGGATCTCAGTGAGTAAAGACACGGAGGCGCAGGGATCTCAGTGAGTAAAGACACGGAGGCGCAGGGATCTCAGTGAGTAAAGACACGGAGGCGGAGGGATCTCAGTGAGTAAAGACACGGAGGCGCAGGGATCTCAGTGAGTAAAGACACGGAGGCGGAGGGATCTCAGTGAGTAAAGACACGGAGGCGGAGGGATCTCAGTGAGTAAAGACACGGAGGCGGAGGGATCTCAGTGAGTAAAGACACGGAGGCGGAGGGATCTCGGTGAGTAAAGACACGGAGGCGGAGGGATCTCAGTGAGTAAAGACACGGAGGCGGAGGGATCTCAGTGAGTAAAGACACGGAGGCGGAGGGATCTCGGTGAGTAAAGACACGGAGGCGCAGGGATCTCAGTGAGTAAAGACACGGAGGCGGAGGGATCTCAGTGAGTAAAGACACGGAGGCGGAGGGATCTCAGTGAGTAAAGACACGGAGGCGGAGGGATCTCAGTGAGTAAAGACACGGAGGCGGAGGGATCTCAGTGAGTAAAGACACGGAGGCGGAGGGATCTCGGTGAGTAAAGACACGGAGGCGGAGGGATCTCGGTGAGTAAAGACACGGAGGCGGAGGGATCTCAGTGAGTAAAGACACGGAGGCGGAGGGATCTCAGTGAGTAAAGACACGGAGGCGGAGGGATCTCAGTGAGTAAAGACACGGAGGCGGAGGGATCTCAGTGAGTAAAGACACGGAGGCGGAGGGATCTCAGTGAGTAAAGACACGGAGGCGGAGGGATCTCAGTGAGTAAAGACACGGAGGCGGAGGGATCTCAGTGAGTAAAGACACGGAGGCGCAGGGATCTCAGTGAGTAAAGACACGGAGGCGGAGGGATCTCAGTGAGTAAAGACACGGAGGCGGAGGGATCTCAGTGAGTAAAGACACGGAGGCGGAGGGATCTCAGTGAGTAAAGACACGGAGGCGGAGGGATCTCAGTGAGTAAAGACACGGAGGCGGAGGGATCTCGGTGAGTAAAGACACGGAGGCGGAGGGATCTCGGTGAGTAAAGACACGGAGGCGGAGGGATCTCAGTGAGTAAAGACACGGAGGCGCAGGGATCTCAGTGAGTAAAGACACGGAGGCGGAGGGATCTCAGTGAGTAAAGACACGGAGGCGGAGGGATCTCAGTGAGTAAAGACACGGAGGCGGAGGGATCTCAGTGAGTAAAGACACGGAGGCGCAGGGATCTCAGTGAGTAAAGACACGGAGGCGGAGGGATCTCAGTGAGTAAAGACACGGAGGCGGAGGGATCTCGGTGAGTAAAGACACGGAGGCGGAGGGATCTCGGTGAGTAAAGACACGGAGGCGGAGGGATCTCGGTGAGTAAAGACACGGAGGCGGAGGGATCTCGGTGAGTAAAGACACGGAGGCGGAGGGATCTCGGTGAGTAAAGACACGGAGGCGGAGGGATCTCGGTGAGTAAAGACACGGAGGCGGAGGGATCTCGGTGAGTAAAGACACGGAGGCGGAGGGATCTCGGTGAGTAAAGACACGGAGGCGGAGGGATCTCGGTGAGTAAAGACACGGAGGCGGAGGGATCTCAGTGAGTAAAGACACGGAGGCGCAGGGATCTCAGTGAGTAAAGACACGGAGGCGGAGGGATCTCAGTGAGTAAAGACACGGAGGCGGAGGGATCTCAGTGAGTAAAGACACGGAGGCGGAGGGATCTCAGTGAGTAAAGACACGGAGGCGGAGGGATCTCAGTGAGTAAAGACACGGAGGCGGAGGGATCTCAGTGAGTAAAGACACGGAGGCGGAGGGATCTCAGTGAGTAAAGACACGGAGGCGGAGGGATCTCAGTGAGTAAAGACACGGAGGCGGAGGGATCTCAGTGAGTAAAGACACGGAGGCGGAGGGATCTCAGTGAGTAAAGACACGGAGGCGGAGGGATCTCAGTGAGTAAAGACACGGAGGCGGAGGGATCTCAGTGAGTAAAGACACGGAGGCGGAGGGATCTCAGTGAGTAAAGACACGGAGGCGGAGGGATCTGAGTGAGTAAAGACACGGAGGCGGAGGGATCTGAGTGAGTAAAGACACGGAGGCGGAGGGATCTCGGTGAGTAAAGACACGGAGGCGGAGGGATCTCGGTGAGTAAAGACACGGAGGCGGAGGGATCTCGGTGAGTAAAGACACGGAGGCGGAGGGATCTCGGTGAGTAAAGACACGGAGGCGGAGGGATCTCAGTGAGTAAAGACACGGAGGCGGAGGGATCTCAGTGAGTAAAGACACAGAGGCGGAGGGATCTCAGTGAGTAAAGACACGGAGGCGGAGGGATCTCAGTGAGTAAAGACACGGAGGCGGAGGGATCTCAGTGAGTAAAGACACGGAGGCGGAGGGATCTCAGTGAGTAAAGACACGGAGGCGGAGGGATCTCAGTGAGTAAAGACACGGAGGCGGAGGGATCTCAGTGAGTAAAGACACGGAGGCGGAGGGATCTCAGTGAGTAAAGACACGGAGGCGGAGGGATCTCAGTGAGTAAAGACACGGAGGCGGAGGGATCTCAGTGAGTAAAGACACGGAGGCGGAGGGATCTCAGTGAGTAAAGACACGGAGGCGGAGGGATCTCAGTGAGTAAAGACACTGACTCTTTAAATAACGACACTGAATTTGTCGCAGGGGAGCCTGGTTCAATTCCCGGTGTCGGCTCCTTGTGACCTTGGGCAAGTCACTTTATCTCCCTGTGCCCCAGGCACCAAAATCGTAGATTGTAAGCTCATCTGGGCGGGGGCGGTGTCTGTAACAATCAATTTTGTTAGTATTCAAAATCATTTACTTACTTGACGTTTCTCTCCTGGGCCGAGCCTTTGATTTAAAATAAATTAATTAAATAATGCAAAAGAAATCTGGCGATTAGCGCAGACCGGCGCTTTAAGGCAACAGAATGTTTGATTGATTTTTAAATCCAATTGTAATTCAACATTTAGCGGCCAATTACACGCTCATTTTGGAGGCTACTTATCAAAGTCTCCTGGCTGCAAACCTGGTGCAAAACCAGCACTATATTACTTAAAGGAGAACATTATAATTGAAAGCAAAGGTATTTTCTGTTTGATAAATCTTATACTGTTCTTGGGAATACTTTAATAGCTAAACATCTGTGTGATTTACAATGAAAACTTGAAGCAAATAAAACCAGAGATCTGTGTATTTTTAAAGGTACGCCGATTTCCCGTTCTTTCCTCCGGAACAGCAGTGGAGGAATTGACCTTGGGAACAGTTAGGCAATAGATTGCGGGGTAGGACGCGACCGGGGTAGGACGCGACCGGGGTAGGACGCGACCGGGGTAGTACTTTAGCAATCCGGAGTCTTAAAACAAAATCTGTATAAAGAAACAGACGTATCCGAAGGTATTCCGAAATGTTAGATCGGCCCTTTGCAGTTAAAGCTGCAGTTCAGTCAATATCCTGCATGTGTGGTTTTTTTAATAAATCAGTTCTGTAGTAAGAAAAAATACTTTTAGCATTTTCTGTTTTAAAAAAAAACAACTTTGAAAGACCAATTTTCTTGTATTCTATTTTAACAGCCATTTGCTAAGGCACTGCCCCTTCATGTCCTGTCACAAGCCCTGGCACACCCCTTTGTCAGCCCTGCCCTCCCTCTTGCACATGTCAGTGCAGGAGTGCTCATGAATATTCATGAGCTTCCACTGACAGACAAGCAGAATATAAACAGATCCCTTCACTAATTATGTCACCAAATTTCGCCTATCAATACATGGAGAACGAACTGACCGGCAGCTATACAGTTCTTTAGGTAATTAGAGATTGCCCACATGAAACTATTGAATTAAAAAAAAAAAAAAAAAAAAAAAAAAAGCCTGAACTGCAGCTTTAAAGTACTATAAACCAAGATGTACTGAAGATGGGACTCTTCGTTACATAGAACAAGCAGGATGTGTGCCTGAAGTGTAAACCGAGCCTCGCAGGAGGATTACTGGGAAATCCGAAATAGCTGCTTTAACAGGTGAGTGGATGATGGGTTTGGAGTTAGCCCTTACAGCTGTCTGGGCCAATTAGCATGTCTCATGGATGAGCGCTGTGCAGGAAGACACCTGCTGTGGGGGAATAAGCGGCAGCTTCAGCATAGTAGCCTCATAGGCTTATACTGCAAAGTACCGTTTTCTTAGTGTAGCCAGGTCCCCCCTGCCTGTCAAGTCCCCCCTCACCTTGCTGGCGATCGCGGGTGCCGCCGAGCCCAATGGCGGTCCCGTCGGCCGATCGCAAGAGGGGGGGCGGTCAGGATGCTGCTCGGGGGTTGCCGGGGACGCGTGCGGCCGGTTGGCAGGGCCGCGATCGCGTCGTTAGGGTTCCCGGCGCTACCGGAGCAGGGTGCAGGAGTCAGTGACTCCCTGTACTAGGCCAGCAGCCCCCTAGGCCCCAGACAGCCCTGAGCCACTGTGTAGCTTGTTGTGCTATAGGGACAGGCCCTAGATAGGGACACTGCCCCATTAGCTGTTTGCATAGTCAGGGACACAGCGCTGAAGCCGTGCAGCCCTGCGAGGTGGGTTCTGGGCTCAGAACGCCACCAAAGACACTGAGACTACGGTGATATTATCCACGCCGGAATTCACCCAACGCGGTGCGGAGGACGACGTCGGATCGGGCGGAATCCCTGTCGTAGTCTGCGGAACCCGGGGTGGGAGCCCCGGGCAGGTATCATTCTTCAAGTGCACCAACACTGTACAGCAACGCAAGAAGCACGCCTAAAGGGTGCGGGTATCGCTTGGGGACACTTACGTGGAGAGTGGCCAATGGCATTGTATAGTGCGATTGGACACGGTGTGGAGATACACGGTAGTGGGAGCGGGGTGTATGTTATACCTTACCCAAATGCAACGTTGAATGTTATGTATAGTAGAATATAAGTTACGCGCATATATGGAGTAAAGCCTGTCCTGTTTTACAACTGTGTGGTTACCGTGATTGTTTCCTGTGAGGGCCTCCTCCCACTCCGTTGGGATCCCTCCCAGGTGGAGGCGTTGCATCACGAGATAGTAAATATATGTACCCCAGGCTCCCCGAGCGGAGGCTTAGGCTCCTGAGAGCCACACAGGTATACACAGCAGTAGTAGCGTCTGTATTCACAGGGAATACCCGTTACATTAGTATACTACTACTACTTTTGTGTCGGAAACTTTTTGAACAGTGGAAGTGAACTGAACACGGCCCCAGCGGACTGCCGCCGTTTGGGCTGGGTAGCTTAGTCATAAGAATATAGCCTTTGAAGTGGGTGAACCTGGTTTGAATCCCAATGTCGGCTCTCTTTGTAACCTTTGGCAAGTCCCTATAATCTCCCTGCACCAAAATTAGATTGTTAGCTGTTTGGGGCAGGGCCGCACTGAATAACAGCCGATTTTCCAATAATAGTAAGGCTGGGGCCATGGTACCGCAGACCGTGTGGCGGCGTCCGCACGCTGAGCGAGCAAGATGACTTAAGGCAGTGTTCGCGTCCATGCAGCGTGCGGGCGGAAGCAGGAGGGGTCGCGCCGCGTTGCGTGAGGAATCAGTTAAACTGGTTTCTCAGCGCGACAGACAGGTCACGTGAGCGGTTCGCCCAATGAGGGCGAACCAGCTCCGTGACGTCACGAGAAACGCCCCCAGGAACGCCACCCCACAGCCCGTCCACCATGGCCAGGGAAAGCCGCTTTCCCACAGCCTCC
The DNA here is from genome assembly GCF_040206685.1 of Ascaphus truei. NCBI lineage: Eukaryota > Metazoa > Chordata > Amphibia > Anura > Ascaphidae > Ascaphus > Ascaphus truei. The sequence goes on from NC_134487.1 coordinate 293,486,539, forward strand.
GCGCGCCTCCACACGGGAGAAGGCACCAAGGCCCAAGCCTTAATACTATTACAAGCACAGGTGGTTCTGTGTGCGGCAAATGAAAACTTGCTAAGAAGATCATATTCTACCCTCAAGGTGTCAAATAGGAGCTTCCCAGGCGAATCTGCAATCCGGGGAATCATTTTTATACAAATGACAAACAATTTAGCATTTATGATTGATCTAATCTGGGAAGTATACGACTTTGCGACCTTGAAATCTCATTTATTAGAACAGTAATGGAAACGATAGTCCGTTTAAAGAAACGGCCAACACAAGAGTCCCTGCAAACATTCAAAGCAGCCCAGAGAAAAGCTGTCCCGAGCCCGGACATCTGCTTGGTGCAACTTTACATAGCTCCTGCTGCATTCTCTGGAGGTATCCCATATAATGTGCCACGCAGAACAGAGCTCCAGCAACTGCAGACACGGAGGAATGTAGACTGGCACGCAAAGTGTTTAAAATAGGAAACAGGGGCTCTGTGCAAGCAGCTAATGTAACAGGTGTAAATATATATTGGGAGCTCATATTAATGAGGCTAGTGTTACACTTACAAGATTGCTGGCAGTCTTGTAAGCAATGGATGGGTATTTTAGAGAAAGTCAGACAGGGTAACCTCCTAGTAACCTCCAGTCTGGCTGAAGGCCATAGTAGAGGACTCAGGAGGGACTGTCCCTTTGAGTGTCTTGCCCTTATAACACTCTGTGCTCACTGAGCCCTAATGATAATGCCGCCTATTACATAGGGAGAGGCTGATCTCCATTTGACAAAAATGGGTGCTCCCACTGCCAGCCACGGAATCAGCCAGTGTCCCACATGGGTAGCTGAATGCATTTGGAAGATATATATAGAGAGCTTGGGGTGTCATTAATTGGACCACAATTCAATCGTTTCAAACAAGCTTTTAGGGCCTCATGCAGAGAGCAGCGCTATTTAAAATTGGAGAGGGGAATAAAAAGTAGGTTTAATGGATAGTTTTATTCTCCATATGCAGAAATGGGCGAAATCCGCTATTTTTAGTGCATGTGGAGAATTGTAAATGAGGAGATGCGCGCAGCTGAAAGGGAAAAAAAAAAAACGCGCATTTTTTTTTGTTTCCCTATAGCCGGCGAGCTCCTGCTTCTTGCCAACTTTAGTTGGCGGAGAAAATAGGAGAAAATCGCGCCAAAAACAGCCGCTAGATGGCGAGCGCGCCTTTCTGAATTCGGATATTTTTCAGACTGGCGAGATGTAGTTTCTCGCCAGCCGCGCGGCGAGATTTTCAAATAGAAAAAAAAAATGGCGCTTTTTTCCTAACTCGCCATTTTTAGCTGTTTTTAGCGCGATTTTCTCCGGAAAATGGCGAGATTGCAAATAGCGCTGCTCTCTGCATGAGGCCCTTAGTCTGCAGTGAATCACCCTGGGCCTGAAGTCCAGGGACGGTATGAGGAGTCTTTTCCTTGTCCGTTATTTGGCAGAAGTACCACACATCTCTTGACCACGACGGCCCCTTTTTCTTTCCTCTGCCTGGTCCCTCACATTTATTAGCATAAAATGTGCAATGGGGCTTCAAACCATACACAGGTTACTCAAAGCCGATGCCATTGTGATATGAAGCCTGGAGATGTAATTACATGTGTGTGGGAATGGCCCATGCCATCTTTACCCTTGGGGTTGTGACGTTATTCAGAGCGGTGCAGGCACCAGAAAGGCTGCATTGTGGCTGCTTGCTGATTCTCCTGGAACAGCGCAGCCCTTGTTCTGGAACCCTCAGATACAGTGTGTCCACGTTCCAAATCAATGACATAACATCTAACGCAGCCATTTCTGATTTCAAAGCCCTGGGAGGTGGGGTTATTGGTTGTCAGGATATCCCAGCTTCAGCAGAGGTGGCTCAACTAGTCCCAGCTTCAGCACAGGTGGCCCACTCAGTCCCAGCTTCAGCACAGGTGGCTCACTCAGTCCCAGCTTCAGCACAGGTGGCTCAATCAGTCTTCGACGGAGCCTCTGATTGCGCCACCTGTGCTGAAGCTGGGATATCCTGAAAACCTGACCTGTTCAGGTGGCTTGAGGACTGGAGTTCTATTCTACTCAAGCTCCAGGCAAAACCAGAAGCTTCTATTTCAGAGTATTACCCACAGAGGTCGTCTCACAGCACTGCTAAGGTCGCGCTTATAGTGCCGGTGACGCGACGTCGCCCGAAAACAAATGCATTGCCGCCGCCGCGTGCGCTTATAGTGCGCGCGACAATGCGACGGAGCGACGGAGCGAAAACTGGTAGCCGGCAAAATGTGATTTTTCAAGGGCTGTCGTCTCATGTGATGGCCCTTGAACCAATCAAATGTCCGGAAACCCGCAACGCCGGAATATAACTTTCGCCGGTGGCGACGGGTGACATCACCCGTCGTGTCGCCATCGACGGCACTCAAGATAAAGCACTAACAGGGTCACAAGGCGCCACAAACCAATGGGAGAGTCTTCATGTTGAAAGAAACTGGACCCATATTTCCTGCGTCGGGCTGCGCTGTGATAACGAAGGTCGCAGCTCGGTTTTGTAGCGATATGGGGATTATTTGTTAGCCATTACGCATTTGGTTATTTTATCAAAAATATTTTATTCTAAAACGATTGCTAAAACATGAAAATCATTAAGTGTGAGCCGCAAACAACAATGGGGTTTGCATGTTTCCAACTGTTAAATGTAAAGGTTTTTTTATGAATATAAAAACAAAATGTATCAGCGGGTTTATCATATGGTCCCACACAGGTAAGGTGTGCCAAAACAAGACAAAAACTAAATCATATCAACCGTGAGAGAAATCAGCAGGCGATGTATTTGGCATACTGTGTGTACCCAGCAGGCGGGGCGAGATGGTGTGAGCCACGTGGAAACCAAGGGGCGCATTTCGGGCGACTTGCCCCATGTCACCCTCACGCCCATCACAATCTTAAAGCACCCCTCTGTAACGATGCATATGGGGAGCTCCACTGGCGGATACTATACATCTCATGCACTGACCGTGGCCCCTTGCAGACACAATTCCCAGAACACCCTCCTCTTGTCTCTGTAAATTCTCACCACTCACCACTTAGATTGTAAGCTCTTCGGGACAGGGACTCCTTTTCCTATTGTTTTATGTCTGAAGCGCTTATTCACATTGTGTTATAATATTATGTCACGTGTATTGTAAAGCGCTATGTACCTACTTGGCGCTATATAAATAAAGATATACATAACACACACACACTCCACGTCTGTTTATTTTACTCTATTTTGTGTCTTGCTTACTTTTTATTGCAGGTTATGTTTGTTCTATATACATTTTTACTTCCGTGTGTGAGTTAAAAGGAGTTTAAAAAAAATAATGCATCTTTTTATATTTATATGCCCTAGCATGCTGGGGGGGTCTGTCACAGCTGTTTATACGAGTGGTTCTGGATGTCGGACCCTTGTTACAAAGCTTCCCCCTCCGCCTCGAGCTTTCATTAATATTGTTATTAATATTGTTATTTTGCTTTTTGAAGCGCTTTGCATTTGAGCGCTGACCCGTCCTCCTCCTGTTCTTTGTCCGTCAAACGTCTGAATGTAATTCGCTGAAGGTCAGAGGAACTCTTTGTCCCGCTGCATGCTATTCCAGCACTGAGCATTATGAAACGGGGAGCAGACACATTCACAAATACAGCACGCCAAGCAAACACTTGTTTCTGTTTCAGAAGGTACGAAGAGGGTAAATATTCCGCTGTGACAACAGTACGAGCGCAAAGAGGGGCCGCACATTGTCGAATAGTTCCACACATTTGCGATGTAGGGTAAGATGATGATAAAGGCTTGAAGTGTCCTGCAAACAGTTCTGCTTATTACTTTATGTGAGCTACGGAAGAGGCAACTCAGTTTTTCAAAGATTTGGTTTCATTCCGAGGGGGGGAGGGCGTCTGTGGGGGGGGGGGGGTAAGGGGGTAAAAGGCGCACTCTGGCTTTACGCTACAATCTCCTATGAAAAATGTTGTTTGGATGTGGTATGCATGGAATCGACACGCAGCATTGAGCTATTTATCAGTTTGTCCAGAGCAGGGACGGCCAACTTCAGTCCTCAAGGGCCATCAACAGGTCCGGTTTTCATGATGTCCTTGCTGAAGCGCAGGTGGCACAATCAGTGACACAGTTGAAGACTGACCTGTGTGTTTTCAGGATTACCCTGAAAACCTGACCTGTTGGTAGCCCTTCAGTACTGTCAGTTGACCGTCCCTGGTCCAGAGCCTAGACAAAGGGCCATATCTGCTAAGTGGCGCTAAGCCATAAGGCACCTCGTGGCTCGCTCAAGTAAACGGGATCCAGGGTTCCTCCTGAGCACTGCTTAGTGAATCAGTCCCAAAGCTACAAGATGCTAAATCTGCTCTTGTGGCTTGTGATCGAGTTATATGACCCAAAGTAAAAAAGTGTACAACGTTTGAACAGGACAGGTCCACTCTAACGGGTGGTTTGTATCGGGAACAGGTTAGGATGGACTGGACCAAGAAATGACAACTGAATAAAATCAGTCTGAATCCCACGAGTGAGACACCACGCCACTGGCCGTGGCCAAGATGGAGGCGATGGGGAGGCGTGGCGGCCGCGTCACCAGGCTGGTTCACCCTCATTAGCTGAACCGCTCATGTGACGCGGCCGTCGCACGAAACTTCAAAATTAAATTGTTCGCACTCACTATAATCGCGCCCTTAGATAACCTTCCACTGGTTTTAAACTGTCTTCCAATCACAATTATTGCCAGACTGCTTGCCAATGACCTAAAATGCCCTGCCTGAGTGTCACAGCGAACAAACTGGTTTATCCCGTCTCAGACGCGTCACAGGAGAACTGACAGATACATTGTGTCTCATTCGTTGTTTGTCTTTTGATAATTGTTTTTTTTTAGTGATTATGATTCTCTCGTTATACAGATAACCCAGGGAGCGGATAACCATGCATTTTACAGGACCAAGCACAGATAAATAAATAAAACGTCTTTCTTTATTTGCTTTGCTGCCGGCACCGTGAAGGGGTTAAGAGGGACTGACTTTTCTTAAGAACGTAAAGTACAATGATCCTTTTTTTATTTCGCCCGCTAAATGGGACTGACCCAGTAATGCAATAATCCGCTCTCACTGTAACTTTCTCTGCAATTCCCTCTGGTGGGTTAATTTCAAGTCTAACGGCTCGGTCTCCTTCTCACTGACAAGCGCCCCCAGCAGCTCAGCCTCACAGCCATGGAGTCTTTCTCAGAATGTATTTATAGAATTCCAGGAATCTTCCGCGCACCCCCTGGCAGCTGCAGCGAGCGCCTGACACTGCGCTCTGAGGATGACCCGAGCGAGTGCTCCCTACCCCAGGGGCGCTCAACTCCAGTCCTCAAGCCCCCTCAACAGGTCAGGTTTTCAGGATATCCCAGCTTCAGCACAGGTGGCTCAATCAGAGGCTCAGTGGAAGACTGATTGAGCCACCTGTGCTGAAGCAGGGACTTATTGAGCCACCTGTGCTGAAGCTGGGACTGATTGAGCCACCTGTGCTGATGCAGGGATATCCTGAAAACCTGACTTGTTGGGGGGGCTTGAGGCCTGGAGTTGGTCACCCCCAATCTAAGCATATGCCCTCCCTGGCATTCAACTCTTAGTGCGAAGGTTTATTTCAATTTAAAGCCCCTCTTCCCTTGCTAGGGAAGATTGAAGCCTCATTTGAACAAGGTATAGGACTTTCCGATCAAGGGAAATACGGCTTCTCTGCATATTGAACAAGGGGGAAGCTGCGAACATTCCATGTAACTTTGTGTCATCCTGCGGGGGGGTCTGTAAGTTCTTAGCGAGTTCTTAGCGAGTTCAGTAAGACAGACCGAGGGGTTAAAGCTACGATAACTAAAGCAACTCGAAGTATACAACCATTTCCAGGACAACTTTGAAATGACTGACACATGCGGCTCCTGTGAAGGGGACAGTCGCTCCTGGGATCACAGTGTATGGAGGACAGTGGCACTTAAAAAATTCGGACAGGTGTTTTTCATTTTTTCTTTTGCACCTGTAACTTTTCCATAGTAAGCAAATATTTTGTCAGGGTTTTTTTTTTTTTTAACAACCTTTATCTAATGTCTTTTGGCGATAAGACTGTTTGCCAGTCGTCAAATCACACAGGAAAAGTGCTTTTTGTTTTGCTTGTGAGTGTATATATTTTTTGTACTGTATTTTGTTTTGTTCTTTGTGTCATTATAAAAAAGGCGTCATTGGTCAAAACAGATAACGCAGAAGTGAGGGGGGGTCAATACCGCAAACTCCGAGACGTTCCAAACCCATCAATATTCACCGGATACAAAATAAATCAAATTGTTGCTGGAAAAGCGATCGAATCTTTCCCAGTTAAAAAATAAATAAATAAATGTCTGTGACTTGCCATGTGAGACCGGCAATGCCAACACACCGCGGTCACTCGCTCTCTCCGCTCCCGAGTGTGCATCGCGCATCGGAGTTCTGTTTAAAAGGCGAGTGACACTTTTTCGGAAGCCCCTTGTTTGCTGCACAGACAGGCTGTGCTCGGGGGGGAGGGTGAGAGGAATTAGCCGAGAATGCCAGCAGCATATTTATGCCAGCAGCAAAGAACAGTCTGTGGCACGGACCCAATGTCAGCTTTTCGAACGCAGACACCCGTTTACACCAGAACCCTGTACACTTGCTGGCGGATTTTTTTTCTTCTTCTTTCAGGTCGGCAACGAATCAGGCAACTAAATAAAACCGGGAGATTTTGGAATCCCGGCTCCGCGCTGCTCCTCTCCGGCACAGATGTCGTTATCCGGAATGAATAAAAGCCCCGGTCGACAAAATGGCGGGAGAGGTCGGACATTTTGTAGCTGCCTCGCTCAAAAAGGATCAGCCGAGCTCGACGCCGCCCGTGACATGACAGCCAAGGAAAGGACGCCCAGTTTTAACCCCTACAGGGCCGGGGGGGAGAGCGGGTTTTCAATGTTTTTCTGGTGTTCAGGAGCTAAAATAAAGAGCGTCCACGACACTTGATTCCTTAATCTTTAACCCTTTCGCTGCCAGAGGCGCAAGCCGAGCGCGGCTTTTCCCCTTTCACAGTTGGAAATGTGTTTAAGATGGTCGCCATAAAACAGACGCCACTGATTGTGCCAGGAGATGGTGAGTGGCCGTGTACTGTGGCCGGTGAATAAAGGGACACGGCAGAGGGACCCGGGCCCTGTATAAAGCCGTTTGTACAGCAACACTTTCACAACAGGAACGTTTAACAGGAGATCTCAAAACACAGCAGGTAACAGACATAAAGAAGTGTGTGTGTGGGACCACAGCGTTAATTTGCAGTTAGTTAGGTACACACACACACACACACACTTTTCAACCTTTAAACTTTTTGCACACACACATTATATATATATATAATACATACACATACACAGTGGTTGACAAATCACCAAAAAATCTACTCGCCACCTAGTACCAAACGTGTGCTGCTTGGGCCAATAGGAGCTCGCCACGATGTTAAATCCACTCGCCCGGGGCGAGCAAATGTATAGGTTTGTCGAACACTGCACATACATATATATATATACACACACACAGCCAATTATTTATATGTACACACACACACACACACACATATTATATATATATATATATATATATATATATATATATATATATATATATATATATATATACCCCCATGCACCCAGTGTGATGCACAGCGTATGTGGGACTGTACAGGTCATGCTATATGTCACCACGTGCAGTCGTGAGGTGCAGAGTGAGGTTAGCATGTTGGCTCAAACCCATTTGCCTTCCCTTTAGGACCTATATATTACATATCCCCAGAGGCATTTTTGCTCGTAAAGAATCCTAGAACATTTGCCGCACACCTGCGCTTGCTCCATTACATAACCCCGAACATGCAGTGGCGTCTCCAGAACATTCACCCTTTCCATGCCGGCCGGCAGTATCTTTCCGTGCCAGAGAGAAATCTTCAGCGCCCTGCCCGGATTTATGTGGGTTTGAGAAAACTCTCATTAGGGCACAGGATAAAATAATATATTTAATGCTTCCTACAATGATTCTTTGCTTTCTTGTTCTTCCCGTAGCGGTACAAATAAATATCTACTCACTTTTCTTTTAGTTTTTAATAGTGAAACAGCTGCAGTTTTTCATTGAAATGTGTAATTGGTGAAATAAGATATTAATATACAGTATTGAATCGGGTACACAAAAGCACGGGAGCATTAAAATGTTATTCCCGTCTTGTACGGCGCATCAACGATGCATTTAACAAAATATCAGTGCTTTGCAATATGGCCCATAAGAAGTTTGTTGCCTTTCTTTGCTAGTAGATTTTGATATATATATATATATATATATATATATATATATATATATATATATATATATATATATATATATATATATCACTTGTGAGCACATTCTCATTCTCAGGCAGGTCTGCAACCCTGCCTTTCCCCATTATCTCTTAGCATACAAGGTTTCCACTGCAGCCAGGGAGTCTGGGAAATTATATGCAAATGAGCACACAGTGATACCTTTTACTTCGTGTCCATTTTAACATGGATCCCCTATAATCTTATGCCTGCCGCATTACACAGCTTTTCAGCACATCCTGGATTAAAGAAGTGCAGAGCCAGTAACCCTACTCACAGACAGCTTACTTTTGGGTCCCCTCTGTGTACACACGCGCACACACGCTCACACACGCACACACACACACACCTTATCAATGTAATTTACCTTAAATGTAAAAGATTTGGGTTCTGTGAATAATAAAAGATTTCAGGGCGCTCCTTGGCAATAAAAACAATGATCTTATTCGGTATTTATCGCTGCCTACTCTTAACTGTTTGGCAAAGGATCACAGCGTGGCTGCTACCCAAGAATAAAAAAAAAGCGTGGTCAACACTTTGCGTGCAGCTACAAGAATCTACACGCATGTCTGGTCAGGAACGAGATTAGGTAAACACTATGAAACCTACCAAGGCCCTGCTACCTTGGAAAGATGAAATATTTAGTAGGAAGAGTCGCCATAGCAACGTGGCATCAAATGACGCACCAGTGTCCCGTGACGTCACATGACCCCAGAGTCATTTGACGCTCTAGGAAGGCAAGGGGTGGGGGTTGGTGGCATGGGGGCGAGTGCCAAAACTTTGCACACCCCAGCTATAGGGCACCCAGCAGCCAAGAGTTTCAGGATATCCCTGCTTCAGCACAGGTGGCTCAATCAGTGGCTCAGTCGAAGCTGGGACTGATTGTGCCCTCTACGCTGAATCAGAAGATGATTGAGCAACCGGTGCTGAAGCAGGGATATCCTGAAAACCTGGCCTGTTGGTGGCCCTTGAGGACTGGAGTTGGCCACCTCTGCATTAGACCTTTATAACCCAATTTGGCATGTCTTTAACATACTATCTACAGGCACCAACTCCCAGTTATCTGTTCAATAATCTAATTCACCTTCATGAATTAGTCGACACACTTACAAATCGTGTTTTTTTTTAACCTCTTACACAGATTTTATGCACTGTAAAAGAAACTAACATTGAACCCTCCCCTCCCAAACCCAGCTAAGTCTAATTCTATGTATGGACATGTTTTACCACACACGCAACTCAGGAAGGAGTCGCACATCAGAGGATAAACTTGTTAACGTGGCTGGTGGTTCCTCAGAAGGAGTCTGTAAGAGGGGTGGGGAGGGGGCGGGAGGCACACGGCGGGGCGGGGGTTAATACTTAGGGAACTGCAGCAGATCTGTCATTATTTACATCCCCGGAGAACATCAAGCGTGGCCTCCAAGAGTGATATGAAAGGTGCTGAGAAGGGTCTGCGAGGTGCCGGTCACGGCAGAACGCCGACAGTGAAAGGGTGATGTTCTCATTACGCTTTAGTAAAGGGTTAGTACACTGCGCCGGTTTCCCCTGTGAATGCTGGGAGGGCTGGCGGGCTGCGTTCTCTGCCCTGTACACCACTTATTAAACCTCTCGCCTACCCAGTTTGTTTGCTTCTTAGCAGCAAGCGCTTCTCAACTACAGTCCTCAAAGGCCACCAACAGGTCAGGTTTTCAGGTATATCCCTGCTTCAGCACAGGCGGCTCAATCCACCTGTGCTGAAGCGGGGCTGGCCTGAACACCTGACCTGTCGGTGGCTCTTGAGGACAGCAGTTGCCCGCCCCTGCTCTGGAGAATATCTGTGTAAAAGAAAATCGACTCAAATTGGTGCAGGACACGCTACCCGGGAACGTACAGCTTAGGGGCAAACAGACTGGGTGAGAGAGAGGTTCAATAAGTGGCTTAAAAGGACGGCGAACATAGCCGTGAAGACTGGAGTTAGCAACCCCTGATCTAGAGAGTTTATTTTATTGGGTTCTGGATCTCAACCTTTTTATTTAATCATTTTTTACGGCCAGCAGTACAGGGTTGAAATAAAGATTGTTTTATAGCATTACAATTATTTAGGACATCCCACTGGTTTTTCCATCAGGTCGGTGTTACAGTTGCAAACTGAGGACCCAATAATCCTTACAATTGAACGCTCACCATTTCTGAAAACATCAAAACATGTGCAATCGCATGGTACCTCGTAGTACCAGGATACATTGTAGCTGCTGAGTTACACTGACTGAAGAATTGATTTAAAACTGAAAGGCGGCCATTATGTTAGGCACACAATCAGGATTTTTACAGGAGTACCAAAGATTGCCAGCCTAGGTAAGAATGTAGAATTACACATTGTCGCACACATGCTTCACAAATAAAAATAATTAAAAAAGAGACTGATGTGGTATTGCTGCTTTAAACCAGTGCTTGGGAAACAACGGGAACGCTCTTTCCGTGTTTATGTTGGAGCAGGACTATTTTTAAGGTCTCTGGCTTTACAGGGGGTGGAAATCGGGTCTCTCTGCAAAGATAGTGGTTGCGTCTGTACAGACACAGCTAGTCCTGTGTCCGATCTGCAGGGCGCTGGATGTAAATACGACCGTAGATTTTAGTACTGGCGCCCCTGTGCGACAGCGGGTTATCAACTGATCTTCCGAAAAATGACAAACACTATTTGTAATGGCTTCAGAGAGAACATGTTTATATCTGCAGTGAAAAACACTGCGTCCGCAAATTCCTTTTGTCCTTAAGAAACCCCTGGTGGGGCTGGGACACAGGCCTGTTATCCGCCCGTCAGCAGCCAATGATTGCAAGTCGGCATCCACTTCCTGCTTTCTTCTTAGAGAACATAGAAAGTCGTCACAACGGAAAGGGCCCGCCGCCAGGGGTGGGCAACGCTGATCCTCAAGGGCCACCAACAGGCCAGGTGTTAGAGATATCCCTGCTTCAGCACAGGTGGCTCAAAATTGGCCGTGCTGAAGCAGGGATATTCGTAATACCTGGCCTGTTGGTCTTGAAAACTGGAGCAGCCCACCCCTGCCTTACGCACTAGTCTTAATTTTGCAATTTCGCAGACAGGTGTGTGTCCTGTTTATACTCTCAAGATTCAGCGATTCCAGATATTTGAGAGAATTTAGCGATATTGCAATGCACACTGACATCATGCTCGGCGAATCGCTGGCGAACTCGAACATGAGCGCCGTTTTTTTTTCTCCCGCGGCTCAAAAAAAGGGGACACGTTTTGCTGGATTCGCGACCTTGGGCCAGAGATTCGCACATCCCCTCTCCAGAACCCCCCCCCCGAATGTCACTGATTTCTAGGCCGTGGGGGTGAGACATCTCTGGGATCAGGATACTTTGGGATTAGATTTAGGAGACCAGGACTGGATTGCAAGTTCAGGATGACAGCGTCAGGGCTAGGGTTTGCCAGGTGTCCAGTATTGAACCGGACTGTCCTGCATTTGGACACTCTGCCCAGTAAAAAATGAGAGGTAATACTGGACATGCACAGATGAAGTTTACAGTTCGGTTTCTCCGCACGGGACCCCCCAGTGGGTGCTTTTTACATGCAGCAGCGGGTGAACGCCCCCGTGGGCAGCCTGCCCAGACCACAAGGAGCGTGGGTCGCAACCTGTATGTGTATACCTGTATTACCTCCCTGGACATAGTGACCTGACCGACTTACTGGGAATTGAGATTTCCCCGAGCAGGGCTGTTGCTAGATTGCTGAGCAGCTTCCTCCTTTCTGATTGGCGGCCTTACCCAGCAGCAACCAATCAGGAGGAGTTGTCAGGAGCCTTGGGGTGGGGCCAAGGAGAGGAGGAAACAGCATGGAGTGGAGAGAGGTATGTAAGTGTGTGTGTCTCGAGCGCGTCGCACCTTTCACCACTGTGTCCAGTATTTTTGGAGAAGCCACTTGGCAAGTGGTTATTGCAAAAATCTATCCCATTTTGTCACTCTCCCCCTATGCTTTTCCTGACTGAGACCGCCACTAAACTGCGCGTAAAGGGACACTCCCCTTTAACTCTGCAGCTGCCTGCCGGGCCTGTTGCAGCTGCACCTCTGGCAGTGGTGGGGTTAAACCGTGTGCAGTTTCTCCGCTGCAGCCAGGTTATGTTATAAACAGGCGCTACAGTTTGCAACTCTGGCTAAGCTGCGCCTCAAGGGGTTAAAAGCAGTGGCACTTCAAGCCAAACGAGATGCTATTCTCGTCCCCTGTATGGAAAACATTTTCCGTGTCGCAACAAAGAGATAAGCAAACACGCCCGACATGCGTGGGTCTGTAACTAAGGAAGCGATATCCATACCGCGCAGGTTATATAAGGATATGTTTACTCTCCCGGTCTAGTACAATAATGCCCCTTGCTGCACAAACAGCTTGGGGACAGCAAACTGGTCTCAGCAAACATCGGTGTGAAGGCACAGCCCAGGCCAAACACTGTGATGGACATTTCTTGTGTGCAAATGCATTGTGTCCCGGATGCAACTTATTTCCTTCTGGTGACTATTTTATGTGATTAGACCTTTCAAAAAGAATACATTGCATGTATGGCGTCAGAAAATGCTGATACTGCAATGTACATGTGAGTAACACAGTATCAATACTCCAGGCCTTACATGTTAAAATATATAAATATATATATATATATTTTATATATATATACACAAATGGAAATATTACTGTATGCTCATCTGCATGTCTTAGAAGGCCTGCAACCCCGCCTTTCACCATTATCACCCAGCACACAGCACTTACACTGCAGCAAGGGATTCTGGGAAATGACATGCAAATGAGCACACAGTGCCACCTTTTGCTTCAAAACCATTAACATGGTTCCCTATAGGCTTAAGCTTGCTGCATGGTCACAGCTTTGAGCACAGCCTGGGTTAAGATGCATAGCCAGTAAACCCACCCACAGACAGCCGTGTGTATAATATATATATATATATATATACATATACACATGGTGTTGATTTTGTCCATAAAGAATCCATCACACTGTCGACCACTGTTTGGTACACAGAAAAGCCCTCAAGCCACGTTAAAGACTTGGGGTTAACGCACATGATTCAGCAACGACTCCTGTCCAGGTCACTGGGATATAACGCCGTACCGGGGGCGTTAACCCGTGACAGAGCCCGAGGAATCTGGGCGGTAGTGATCCCCAGATTTACTTTACTTCAGTATATTGGAAATGTATTGTGATTATATTCTATGCAATCAATAAATATTTAATTGTAGCGAGAGTCCTGATCCGAAGTTTGCGATCCACTTTGTGGATATGACGAAACAATCAGAGACTTTTTTTTATGCTAGCGTAGATCACAGCGATCCAGTGGATCTACAGGGATTTCTTTATCCAGCAGTAAATCGGACAAGCGCTGAAGAGATATATACTGTATATGAGACAGTAGTCACTGGCACTCCTGTATGAGTAAATGATGGTCTGGTGCTAAGGCCATAAAACAAATATAGCACACTTAACCAACAAAAAGAGTATTCAATAATATAATTACACAGGTCCAACGTGTCAATCCATCCCCCTGAGGAAGATTCCGTTGTGTGGATCGAAACGTTGGACCTGAGTGCAGGCGGTCCTCGGTTATCCAACGGAATCCGTTCTGGAAGTAGCGTTGGATAGTGAAACCGCTGTAAAGTGAGTCCCATGTTAATCAGTGGCAGTGAGCGTTGGATAACGCGTTCAGGCGTCGAAAAACGGCCTATAGGGCTGCATTGTAAAGCGTTGGATATGCCATTCTTTGTAAAGTGAAACGTTGGATAACGAGGACTGCCTGTAATTATATTATTGAATACACTTTTCTTACTTACATCACTGAGTGCTGTCGCCTTTTTTGCCATTCATGTTGGAGAGAAGAGAGAGGAGAGAAGAGAGAGGAGAGAAGAGAGAGAGGAGAGAAGAGAGAGAGGAGAGGAGAGAGGAGAGAGGAGAAGAGAGGAGAGAGGAGAAGAGAGGAGAAGAGAGGAGAGAGAGGAGAGAGAAGAGAGAGAGGAGAGAGAAGAGAGAGAAGAGAGAGAAGAGAGAGAAGAGAGAGAAGAGAGAGAAGAGAGAGAAGAGAGAGAGAGATCACATGAATTGATCTGTGTTTAGCCTACATATAAATCGTTATGGCTACTAACCAACAAAACACTATTACTTATATAATAATAAAAGCAATAATATCATAGTTATAGCATTTCCCCGCTCTGGGGAAGGTGACCGGTTGCCATTGGCCACGGCCGGGTAATTGCCAGGGTCAGATCCTCCTAGCAATCTTCATCCGTGTATTGTTTATTTGGGAACTTTACATCAAAGCTAATACCAATAAATCAGCCTTTAATTATTCTACACTAAATGCCGAACTACAATAAATAATCTGGCAGTGCAGACACGTAGTGCCTATGAATGCAGATATATATTTGTCTGTATTTCATTGCACACATTTACACATTTTCTCCAAAAAACAAAGTGTTCCATATTTCTCACTGTGACTGCGCAGTAACCATCCATTCACCCCCAACGTTGCTACCCACCCGAGGAGCCGGGGACAGAGTATAATCCCTTACAAATGGTTGGAGTGGGTCATGTTGGTGACTAAATACTGTAGATCAAGAAAGGTTCATGGTTTCCAGTAAAAAACCATTGGAGGACTGGGTGAGTCATACAGTATGGTCCTTATCGCCTGTTAGCTGTAATATTTGATTGGGGGAGTGTAACCTACTTCCTCAGTAGCTGTGTCTATAAAGAAGTTACACTTCAAAAACAACGGCATTACATATTTTGCACACACTACACCAGGGGAGGGGCAACTCCCGTCCTCAAGGGCCACCAACAGGTCAAGTTTTCAGGATATGCCTGCTTCAGCACAGGTGGCTCAATCAGTCCCTCAATCAGTTGACTGAGCCTCTGATTGAGCCACCTGTGCAGAAGTTGGGATATCCTGAAAACCTGACCTGTTGGTGGCCCTTGAGGACTCGAGTTGGCCGCCCCTGTACTACACCCAGAAAATGCTGGCCCGGAGCATTGAAAGGCTTTCGTATCGCGTCGGTATTCTCTAAAAATACGTCTTGTTTTCCATAAGATACCATACCATGTATATTGCAGATAATAAGACACCATCACATACTAATTGCAGTTACAGGCACTTCACAGTAATAGTTTACCATGATTAGCAGTACAAGTGTACACTGAGCATGGTGCCTAATCTGGAATCAATTTAAAGATATATATATTTTTAAAAACTTGTTTTTTTTCTCTCCCGAAATAAAGGGGCTTTTCACAAAGAAGATTTTCCAGGGAAATTAACCTGGTCAGCAAAATGTATAGAGACATACAAAGTTTTGGACGCCTATTCATATTCATTTGTCCTCGTATGACTTTACAATCTATTTTCCCCTTATGAGATATGATTAGATGATGTGTCACTGGGGGTTTCTGTTTGCCTTCCTCTGGATCAATATACTGTTAAGTGCGGATATAAGATAAAGTATCTGTCGTCTAAATTTAGCAGAGGTTCAACTTGATGGACATATGTCTTTTTTCAACCTTGTCTACTATGTAACTATGTAACTAAGGTAACTGTAACTATGTAACTACTATGTAACTATATGTTATACGGAAGCTCACCTGGAGACTCAGAATGACATAAAAAAAAAGCCAAATCGTGTTGAATTACAAGGAGTCCACCAGGAAAAGCTGTAAACTAAGGGCCTCATGCAGAGAGCAGCGTTATCGGGGGAAGCGCCATTTTTTGGCAAAATCTGCCTTTAGAAAGGCAGGTAATGACGAGTTTTGAAACAAGCGCCATTTTTTTTTATTTTTTGAAAATTTCGCCGCGCGGCTGGCGAGAACCTACATCTCGCCAGCTTTAAAAAATTCCAAATTCAGAAACGCGCGAACGCCATCTAGCGGCTGTTCGCGCCAATAACATGGCAAGAAGCAGGAGCTCGCCGGCTATAGGAAAAAAAAAAAAAAAAAGCGCGATTTTTTTTTTTTCCCTTTCAGCAGCGCGCATCTCCTCATTTAAAATTCTCCACATGCAGTAATGGTATAAATAGCGGATTTCGCCCATTTCTGCATATGGAGAATAAAACTCTCCATTAAACCAACTTTTTATTCCCCTCGCCAATTTTAAAAAGCGCTGCTCTCTGCATAGGCCCCTTAGTCTCCATACGACTCAAATTTACGTCTTGCTCCAAACATTTTTCAACTATGAAACGGACTATTTCAGGGGTAGCCAACTCCAGTCTTCAAGAGCTACCAACAGGTCAGGTTTTCAGGATATCCCTGCTTCAGCACAGGTGGCTCAATCAGAGGCTCAGTCTCTGATTGAGCCACCTGTGCTGAAGCAGGGATATCCAGAAAACCTGACCTGTGGGTGGACCTTGAGGACCGGCGTTGCTCACCCCCTGTACTATTTGAAGAAGTTCACAAGTCGTATGCCATTTAAATCCATTGTCGATGGAATGGACATCTCAAACAGCTGAGTTCCACTTACTGTACATGCAATGCTCCGTGTCACCTGACTTTCACAAGTGTCAATTCTTACCGCCTTATCACAAAACCCTGTACGAAGTTCAGTTTTTTGCTTAATGGAAACATTGTAAAACACCTCTAATAAATTATTATTGTCCTTAGTAGCACTAACGGAGTTTCTTAACTAGCTTTTTAAAGGAAATGCACCTGTATTTTGAAATTCCAGATGGAGTGTATATATATATATATATATATATATATGAGCATACAGTAATATTTACAGTTGCTTTATGCTTTACTGTGGAGGGTTTTTGTCACTTTACCCACCATAACCTTAATAATTGTGGTGATTATATATATATATATATATATATATATATATATATATATATATATACAGTATATATCGGAAATAGCCATGTTAGTCCAGTTGCTATATATTTATTTATTTATTTATAGTGAATTATTCCACATGTAGTCATAGGAAAGCAGAGTGTTAAGAGGACCATAAAGCATTCATTTCAACAAGGTATAAGGTTTTGTTTTAATAGTAATTTTGTACCGGATGCGCATTAATACAACAGCAAAAGGACGAAGGAGTGTTACAGCTTACTAGAAAGTTCTAAATCAATTTTCAATTTCCGATCCTCTTGTGCCAAAAGTTTACTCTTGTTATAAAGTATTTCCCAGCGCAGTAATCCCTGGGGAGGGGATCTTTCAGAGTTGCAGGGGCAATTTAACGGGTTTTTTTTTTTTTTTTTTAAAGGAAACCTTTCTATTAACTCTTTGAGGTCTGGCCCAAAATGCAACGCTCAGCGGGTTCGGTGAAAAGGTTGATCTATGTTTCACCCTGTATCACAGGCAGATAAAAGATAACCCTACTGCAGGGGTGCTCAACTCCAACCCTCAAGGCGACCCACCCACAGGTCAGAATTCTGGATATCCCTGCTTCAGCACAGGTGGCTCAATCAGTGGCTCAGTCGAGGACTGAGCCATCTGTGCTGAAGCAGGCTCTTCGTCTGAGCCACCTGTACTGAAGCAAGGATATCCTTAAACCTGACCTGTTTAGGGGGGTGTTCAGAACTGGAGTGGAGAACCCTTTCCCTACATTAAATATATTGTGGTTGTTTCATTTCCATTGGCAACAAATAACACTGCATTGGGTAGCAAGTTATTCCCTGTGCTCCACCAACAAACTAAGACATTGGATTGCAAGCTCTTGGGGTTCACTGTGTACTGCTTTAGAGGAACCCATTATCATTAATACTGGACGTGTGCTTGGTTTCCCGTGTACCATGCTTGCCGAGACGATCCTTTTCCAGCGTACTAAGCCGGCATTGTGTACGCTCCCTTTGAAGTAGCAGAGATCCTATTGATGTCCCAGGACCAGCTCCCTGCGTTAATCAATTCATCTCTCTGTGTCTTAGTGGGAGGAGCCCAACCAACGCAGATATTCACTGCGCAGAAAACTTCCAACGTAACCTTCCTCTTCCATGTTAATCTTCTTCACAACGGCCTCACCTCCTGCATGTGCTGTAGGACATGTTGTATGTTGCATCATGTTTGGGGGAGAGGGGGGGGGTTTACCCCATCGTACCGAGCTTCTGGGGCCTTATGAATAAATAATACCACTAAAAACAACCCAAAATAATCATTATTGAAGTAATACGGTGTTTTGTCGGTTGGTAGACATCACAATTTATAGGTAGACTAAACACAGATCAATTAATGCTGCTTCTGCTTTTGCCCCCGGGTGCGTTTTGCCTATTGAAACCTTCGTGAGATTACTGAGCTTCTGCTTCTTCTTCACAATAGTTATGGATAATGGGAATCTGCTTACTCCTTTGGCTGTCATCGCCCCCTTCGCCTTCTGCCAAGAAGCCGTTATTGCTGTCCGCCTGCTTTCTCTTGACAAGGAAGGTTTGAAAACATTTTGCATCCGTCCTAATCACTTTGTAAATCAGGGTTTTGACACAGTCTTTAAAGGGCTGTGCTGGAGTATTCTGCCACCAACAGGTCAGGTTTTCAGGATATCGCTGCTTCAGCACAGGCGGGTCAATCAGTGAGTCCAGTCCTCAAGGGTCACCAACAGGTCAGCTTTTCAGCATATCCCTGCTTCAGCACAGGTGAGTCAATCAGTGACTCCCGAACTCAAGGGTTGCCAACAGGTCAGCTTTTTCAGGATATTCCTGCTTCAGCACAGGTGGCTCAATCAGTGACTCCCGAACTCAAGGGTTGCCAACAGGTTAGCTTTTCAGGATATTCCTGCTTCAGCACAGGTGGCCCACCTGTGCTGAAGCAGGGAAATCCTGAAAAGCTGGCCCTTGAGGACGGGAGTTGACCGCCCCTGGCTTGGACCATTCTTTTTGGCCCTTCGGAAAAGCTTGCTGGAAAAGCGAGACGTCCCCGACTCCTGTCTGGAGACACAGCTTTCATTATATAGCTTTGCAGGTTGTCAGGGCATTTAATAAGACATAATAGGAGAGCTGTATGTCAGTCCCAGGAGTCCGACAAACATGCAGCCTGAACCTGTCTAAAAGGCAGCAAAGCGCTGAGAGGAAGCGGCTGCTTTCCTACGCGCACGCCTCCTCCTGAAACACGTGATGTGCAATGTATTCCCTCTGTCCACCTCTCTGCTGCGGGAGATAGGATTACAGACAGCCATCCGGGGACCTCACCGCGCACGGAAAAAGGTGAAAGGAAAATGGGTGTTAACCTCGAACGTCCGCGGTTCTTCAGTCTTAAGGGCACGTGTAGCAAGGGCAGGTATAGGTGACCGCGCCGTTCTGGCATTAACTGTCATTGCATGCGCCCTATAGTTTCATATAATGGGCTATGGAGTTATTATAAGGCTGGGGCAGAAAAAATGCACTTATAGTAGCAAAACATGAAAAATCCTATTCCCCCCATAAATCAGTTCAGTAGTATTAAATAATACTGTCTGCATTTTTTTTTAAACTCCTAATGCCAATGTTTTTTTTAAATGGATTGATGATTCTATGGTTGCTACAGAAAGTTATATCCACTTTCTCTTTTGAAACACACACCTTTTTGAGCTCTGCCCTTTGGCAACAAAGTATCACACACAGATCGGTTGCTGTGTTCGAAAAAGCAGACTGCCTATTACTCTGAAAGCTGTAACAATAATGTGTTACACTTAGTGATATAATGTAACATATCAGCTGCCCCATTTCACGGACTGCAGTTAGAAGGCGGCCATTTCATTAGGCACATAAATCAGGATTTTTACATATTTATAAACAGGGGCACCAAACGATTGCCATCTGAGGTAAGAATGTAGAATGATACATTGTGACGTGCTGTACATATACAAATAAGGAAAAACGGGGGAATGTGATATTGCTGCTTTAATTTATCAAGAAAATGGTTTCCATTTAAACCAATTGGATTTTTTACAAATACATCTGTTGCTGGATTTTTGGGCCTCAGGAGACTTTGATAGACAACTTCCTATGTACCCAGCGCTAGTAATGAGGTTTTTTTTTTATTATTATAATATCTATAAGACAGTATGACGGTTTTCTATGAAAGTCTCCTAGCTGCAAAACGGGGTCAACACTGATGTAAAAATGTAAAGCAAAGTAAAGAAATTAATGAAAAGGAAATAATCCTACCGCATTCAATTGGATATGTGTAGCTTTGCCTCTATATAACGGAGATCACTGTAGTAATCCCATCATTGATTCAAGAGCTACAAGACATTAAAAAAATCAAAATAGCTGCCAAAATTAATAGTCCCTGATACATATATATATATATATATATATATATATATATATATATATATATATATATATATATATATATATATATATACAGTATATATATATATATATATATATATATATATATATATATTGCA
This sequence comes from Ascaphus truei, assembly GCF_040206685.1. Classification (NCBI taxonomy): domain Eukaryota; kingdom Metazoa; phylum Chordata; class Amphibia; order Anura; family Ascaphidae; genus Ascaphus; species Ascaphus truei. The sequence goes on from NC_134487.1 coordinate 293,507,301, forward strand.
TTAGAATTTCAGTGAAAACTTGTGGAGAATGTCACAATGAAGTAAATTGTTATTCGGGCGCCATTTTTTAAGTCCAGGGAATTTCTAAAAACGTTTTCAAAGTACGGTTTCCTGGGGAACTGCCTCTCCGTGAAAAAGAAAGACACCCCGCCGGATGGTGTTTTTAAAGGTGCCCTCTCCAGGTGACAGTTTGAAGATCTGGAAAAGCAAAAGCGCGCTCGAAACTATTTTGGGGGTGAATGGGGAGTGAAATCTTTTATTTGCCACGTGAAACGCGCGGCTATTTCAAAATGTCGCTGAAAACATTTAAAATTAAAGTTAAAAATTAAAAAAAAAAAAAAGTATTTGTTGCGTGTGATGGATTTTAAAGCTTAATTTAAAAGACATGTAACAATGAAGGTGTTGTGTCTTTGAGCATACTGTGATGCAGAAGGCCCGTTTGGCATTGAACAGGTTAAATGAAGAGTGACAGACCGCACATTTAGGACATGGGCTGACTGTCCTTGGGTCAGTCGCTCTGGATCCAGCCTAGCCCGGGGTGTGACAGTGCAAACATCACGGCCTCCCCTCCGACACCCGGCCAGACGGTTGGCACAGCAAATTGCAGGATGGAGAATACATCAGGACATGCTGGTATTCAATTACACTGCACGAGCTTTTATTCTGCAGGTCAGACAGCTCTGCTCCGGGCCCCTACGCTCTCACTGCTCCTGTCGTGGCACCTGTTGCTGACCAGGCTGAGGGTGAAGCTTTGCAAATCCATCTTGCCTGGAGCAAAGCTCTCACCTGTCACAACAAGGCCATCATGGACTGCCTCGGGGGCGTAGTACTATTTATTGCTTATGTCCATAGCTGGAGAGGATTATTAGGCAATGGAACTGGTTTGGCCCTTTTTCAACCGAACCATGTTATGATTATATCTTTGTTTTGACCACACAAGATGACTGAGGGTAAAGAAAAAAAGGCCAGTGCACAAACTCCAGAAGAGATACAGCCACCTACTGCAGTATTGCGAACCTACGTCAGTCATCCATCCAGGATCCAAAGAATGGAGATTTGGAGGCTTTTTTAATGGAAAACTACCAACCGCTGTCTGTGAGACTCCACTTAACTCTAGTAGACCAGTGAAACTGACAGAAAACCAGGGGACCCCAACCCTCTCTAATAGCGCGTCTGAGATCAGATACATTGTAAATTCTTCTGTATTTGATACCATTTTGAATTGACCTGAAAATTGCAGGGACCCTTTAAGGATGCCCGGGGAACCCACTGTTGAAAAACTCTCATTTAGACTGCTGATCGCTTTCACGTATCATTTGTTATTACCAATTTTGAAAAGTCATACTCCCATTTACCAAGGAACAAACATGTTTACTGCATTGCTCAAATAAGTGGCCCTATTACATATACTGTGAAGCAGTCTTCCTCAGCTTGGGAAGATTTCAGCCCCATCAAAGGAACAGAGCTTTAGCATGAAGGAGAAGGAAGCCGCCCGGCATAGTAAACGATGGCTAGGCTTTCCAAGCATTTACATCTTAAACCTGACAGTGGAGGTATTATTTGTGACACATGCTTAATACCCAGAAGTACTTTAAATACCTGAATGTGCTTCTATAACGTTTTTTCGCACCTTCCGTTCTGTTGCTGAAACGCTGCACTTCACCCGTGAATTCTGCGGGGGGAAAGACACCCAAAGTTTTGTTTAGAACCGAGTTACGTTATCAGTTGAAAACACAGCACACGTGTAAATGTCTGTGTAACACAGCACGCGTGTAAATGTCTGTGTAACACAGCACGCGTGTAAATGTCTGTGTAACACAGCACGCGTGTAAATGTCTGTGTAACACAGCACGCGTGTAAATGTCTGTGTAACACAGCACACGTGTAAATGTCTGTGTAACACAGCACACGTGTAAATGTCTGTGTAACACAGCACACGTGTAAATGTCTGTGTAACACAGCACACGTGTAAATGTCTGTGTAACACAGCACACGTGTAAATGTCTGTGTAACACAGCACACGTGTAAATGTCTGTGTAACACAGCACACGTGTAAATGTCTGTGTAACACAGCACACGTGTAAATGTCTGTGTAACACAGCACACGTGTAAATGTCTGTGTAACACAGCACACGTGTAAATGTCTGTGTAACACAGGCACGATATGGTGAAATCAGCTTTGCTCAAGGAAAACAAAGTAATAAGAAGCACAAAGTAGTGTGACCCCTCTCCCCCCCCCCACACTCCCCCCAACATACTCATAATTAGCAGCTTGGTCCCCATGCACAAACGCAGGGGTGGGCAACCCCAGTCCTGAAGTCCCCCCAACAGGTCAGGTTTTCAGGCTATCCCAGCTTCAGCACAGGTGGCTCAATCAGAGGCTCAGTCGAAGACTGCACCACCTGTGCTGAAGCAGGGGCTGATTGAGCCACCTCTGCTGAAGCAGGTCCTGATTGAGCCACTTTCTGCTGAAGCTGGGATATCCTTAAAACCAGACCTGATGCTTCAGGGCTGGAGTTGAGCCCTCCTACACTAAAGCACCCCAATACCACTGAAGTAAATGCCGTTACCCTATGCGAACATCCTAAAGAAGCCCCGTGAAAGAGGCCCTTATCCCGATGCTTTCCCTTTTCCCTAGAAATTGCAAGCGGTGCATTTTTGCTCTGAAACACTTAACATTTTTTTGGTGGCTTGTAACACCCCCTGTTTAACCTGTTTGCTCCCAGAAGAGGCTCGCACTGAGTGCTGCTCTGCAACGATTTTCAAGCCACTGTGGGAGCAAAGGGGTTAAAACCGAGTAGGAGGGGATGCATTTCACATCTGTGACCCTGATCTTACTCAGCATATTCCTGCTGCCGCTGCTCCCCTTCCCCTGATCTCTATCACCTCTCTGCCTTTCTGCATATTTTTTTTAACTTAGTGAACAGAATTTGCAGACCAGCCCTGCGGAGGAAGAGGTATATCCCTACACCCCTCAAAGGCGCCTTACTGCGGCAATCTAAGCGCTTTATGTTTTATTTTTAACGTTTATTTATTTATTTTACACAGGGTTGAAGCAGCGGGTCACCGGAGCTGGACCCCATTAATTTCAGCTCTGGGGACCCCCTGCTCCCGGAGATACTTACATCGATACGGGGTGCCGGTAGCCGCTGCGCTCGGCTAGCAGGGTTCACATTATGGCGGCATTTCAAGGCTCCGGCGCCCCCCGCGGGCCAATAGGAAGCCGTGACGTCACCAGGTTCAGCTTCCTATTGGCCCGCGTGACATGGGAGCTTTAAGCCTTAAGCCCCAGCTGGGTCAGCCAGAGCGGCTACCAGCACCCCCTACAGAGTACGTATCTCCAGGAGCAGGGGGTCCCCAGAGCTGAGATTAATGGTGCTCAGCACCAGAGACCCCCTGCTCCAATACTATGTAAACAAAATAAACATAAATACATTTAAAAAAGTGCTTGGATTGCTTCTTTAAACCTTTGACACTTTAAGCTTCTCTTAGCAGGGACCTCATTCCTTACTGTCCCAGTATGTTTTACATTGTATTTTAAATGTTTCGTTCTGGTCTTAACCCCCACATTGTACTGTGCTGCGAAACGCGCAGGCGCTACATACATGAAAGATTATAATATTAATAATAATGACTATATATTCTGCTAGTCCCAACCCAAATTCAAAACTAAATCTGCCCCACATTTTAATCTGATCTGCAACTGTTACATACGTCTACAATATATGTTATCTGTAACTGTGCAAGTAGTGTCTTGAATATAATGTATAACCCTGCTCATTTAATGTAACTATGTATTTGTAACCATGTATCTGTTATCATAACTCTGTGCCCAGGACATACTTGAAAACGAGAGGTAACTCTCAATGTATTACTCCCTGGTAATTTTTTTTTATAAATAAATAAAATAAATAAATGAAACACAGAACAAGTATTAGCGACTGCTACAGAAATCCCTTCTACTCGCACCGGAAAGAATAAGAAGAGAGGCGCGCAACCAACGCGATTAAAAACAAGTAGGCAAAGTAAACTCCCAGACGCTAAGCGGGTTAACCCTTATGTTGCCAGATGGGTCAGGAACGCCCGGATAAAGAACTCTCGAGCGTATCAGCAATTTTCCCACAGGTCTCCCTAACCTGAAAAAAGGTACAGAAAGCGTCCAAGTATGCTCAGCGCCTTTCCTTACAGCCCGTGACGTATGGGCCGGCACGGGGATATAGTGAATAAATATAACCATTAATAAGGAAGGTAGAAACCCCAGCTGCACTCAGGATTACCAGCTATCTGCAAATATTAGAAAAGCACCTACACAAGAATGCATACAAAAGTCACAAATGCATACGCTGAAATCCCCCATTATTAACTAGCAACCCTAATTTTATCATGTAGTTGCTCCAATAACCTTCCAAGCCTGCATCACTCACCCCATCCTGTGGTACAGATTCATGCCACTTAAGCTTGTCGCCTTAGATCCACAGTGACAGGGGGGGGGGGTGTGGAGGAGCCGTGGCTGTGATGCGACGAGGCTGGTTCGTCCTCATTGGCTGAGCCGCTCTCGTGACCCGGCCGTCGCACGACAATGGAAATGCCGCCGCGCGCTCTGTGGCCGGCCTCATTGCGGTGCGGCTTTTTGTTCGCACCGTCTGCACGCGGCCTTAGTCTCTGCCCGCGGAGGGGCGCTCGCTAATGCCAGTCACGTATATAGATGATAACTGAATAATACAATAGTTATTTATATACTGCTTTTCTCCCAATGGAACTCCCAGCGCGTCACAATGGCAGCATAGCGCGCGGTACGCTGCACGTAGGATTATTACAGACACAGTCCCTGTCCAGGTGAGCTTACAATCTATGATTTTGAAATAACGCAACACGCAGAACATTTAGTATATTGATAACCGTATTAGCACCGCTGGGCAATGCAAGAATGTGCTGAAGAGGTTAAAACGGCAAACACAACACATGCGCTGCCTGTGTCATCCCCCCCCGCCCCCCCTCCCAGGCCCCCTGTCCTCACAAGCAGTCATGGAAAAAAGCTTCCACTGCAATTAAGATAAGAATAATATTCTCTCTTGTTTGTACAGAGATCCTCTTCTTCTAAACCCCCCATATCCTCCGCTCGGTACCCCCCTGCCTGTGTGCACAGTGTCAGCTGGTGTCACACTGTCTGAGCCCAGGACTCTGTTAATCATAAACAGAGTACACAAGACTCGAAACCATGAGACCCCGGGGCTGTCCTCGGGTAAACCCTGTCCCAGATCGCTGCAACGTGCGGGGACTGCGTGCACATCGCCTGCGCGCTCCGCTCTGCTCTGAAAGGGACACTGTTTGCCGAGAAGAAAAACAAAAACCTGAAACGATCAAGAGGAATTTGTGTCCCTTCATGAATTAAGCAGAAATAGCCGCGTTAGTGCAGTTGCGATAGTGCAGAGTAAATGAGTACTTTAGTACTAGCTGATAGGGTTGCCAGTCGGATACTCCAAAAATACTGGATGCAATGGTGAAAGGTGCGACGCGCTCGGCACACACCTCTCTCCACTCCATGCTGTTTCCTCCTCTCCTTGGTCCCATACCCAGGCTCCCGACACCTCCTCCTGATTGGCTGCTGTTGGGTGATGCAGCCAATCAGGATGGGGGAAGCTGCCTTGCCCCCCTAGCAACAGCCCCACTCTCTCCCTGCTCAGGGAAATCCCACAGCCATCCAAGCCGGTCAGGTCACTATGTCCAGAGAGGTAATACCGCTATATACATACATGTCCAGAGAGGTAATACCGCTATACACATACATGTCCAGAGAGGTAATACCGCTATACACATACATGTCCAGAGAGGTAATACCACTATACACATACACGCCCAGAGAGGTAATACCGGTATACACATACACGCCCTGAGAGGTAATACCGGTATATACATACACGCCCAGAGAGGTAATACCGGTATACACATACACCCCCAGAGAGGTAATACCGGTATATACATACACGCCCTGAGAGGTAATACCGGTATATATACACATGCACACGCCCAGAGAGGTAATACCGGTATATATACACATACACACCCAGAGAGGTAATACCGGTATACACACACACACGCCCAGAGAGGTAATACCGCTATTCACATACACGCCCTGAGAGGTAATACCGGTATATACATACACGCCCAGAGAGGTAATACCGGTATACACATACACGCCCAGAGATGAAATACCGGTATATACATACACACCCAGAGAGGTAATATCGGTATATACATACACGCCCAGAGAGGTAATACCGCTATACACATACACGCCCAGAGAGGTAATACCGGTATACACATACACATCCAGAGAGGTAATACTGCTATACACATACACGCCCAGAGAGGTAATACCGGTATACACATACACATCCAGAGAGGTAATACCGCTATACACATACACGCCCAGAGAGGTAATACCGGTATATACACGCCCAGAGAGGTAATACCGGTATACACACACACACACACCCAGAGAGGTAATACCAGTATACACACACACGCCCAGAGAGGTAATACCGCTATACATATACATGTCCAGTCTTACCTCTCATTTTTTCCTGGACAGTGTCCAAATACAGGACAGTCCGGTTCAATACTGGACACCTAGTAAACCCTATTAGGTGAAACCTTTGTTATTTGGACCAACAATTGATATTATAAGACAAACTTTCGAGAGTTCTCCTTGTGGAGAAGTCTAGAAAGCTTGTCTTATAATATCAATTGTTGGTCCAAATAAAAAAGGTATCACCTAATACTACAGTACTCATGTCAAGCGTCCCACTCTGACGTTTTAATGTTAAACGGACGCTGCCATTTTGAACTGGAAATGTTTACTGTGTACACCATTTGCACCCTGCTTGCGTTGCAATATTATAAATTACATTATATTAGATTCATTTTTTTGGTAAAAATCAGTGTTATTTTTTTGAGGTGTTTCCATTTTATTAAAAAAACAAACAAAAAAACAAAAAAAACAAACACAAAACCCCCCAGTGTACTATCTATGGTAACAATGAAAAAAAAATGGACAAACATCTGAATTTGGTGTTTAATCGGTGCACGTTTTGTCGTCTCCTACCTGCGGCTGGAACTCAATATGAAATGTTGCGCCATTGACGTTTTTTTATTATCGGTTTTAAGGTGAGATGATCACGTGGTTTTCCCCCCCAGTATTTTTCTGTTCAAATCTAAAACCAGAATCCCTAAATATATCACAATTGTGGATGTTAATATACTTCTTACCACCGTTTTTTTCCTATTTATAATGGAAGTGTATATTTTCGGCAAATGAACATGTGGCTTCTAGGAGTTTGATGGTTTTCCTTGTTTTAGCAGCGTTATCGCTAATTGCGTAAAGTCAAAGCTTCCTGTTACCTGTGTCAACCCTTACCCTGAACTTCTTAAGGGGGCACCCCCCCCCCCTCCCTCCAATACTTAAAAATGTCAAGTGTCTATAAGTGTTAAATAAACATATCTGGGTACTCTATATACTGTTGGGACTGAACATTGTCTTAATGTTTTCAAACGTTGCCCCGATGAACGTAACTTTGCGAGCTGTATATTCTGGGACAGGGGTTTGCAAACTTTCCCGTACAGATCATATTTTTTTGTTCCTACCCATTTGGAGCATGGGGGCTCAACTTCACTCATCAAGCCCCCCCCCCCCCCCCCCCACCCAACAGGTCAGGTTTTCAGGATATCCCAGCTTCAGCACAGGTCGAAGACTGAGCTTCTTGATTGAGCGGCCTGTGCTGCAGCAGGGACAGATTGAGCAAACCTGTGCAGAAGCAGGCACTGATTGAGCCACCTGTGCTGAAGCTGGGATATCTTGATAACCTGACCTGTTGGGGGGGCTTGAGGACCGGAGTTGAGCCCCCCCTGCCATATATATAGCTCTTATTATCAACAGATTTATACACACTTATGGCATAAATGCATACAAATATTTGGCCGGTATCGTAAGAGCGGCCTTTAGTAGTGACATAAAATGCCCAAGATGGCACACGTGACTTTTAAAAGCTTCAGGCTCCGCAGTTTGGGAGTATTTGTTGTTGTTGAAGCCGTGGCAACATGCAGACACTTTAACAGTGATGTCACTGCCTTTACAACAAGTCACGCCGGTTCAAATCCCAAATGTCAACACTTTGCAACCTTGAGCAAGTCTCTTGAACCATACTTGGTATGCTAGATCATTGACTATTTTATGGGTCGTAAGGTGCGTTAGGGCAGAGGTGCTCACCTCAAGCCCCTCCCACCCCCCCCCCCCCCAACAGGTCAGGGTTTCAGGATATCCCTGCTTCAGCACAGGTGGCACAATAAGTCCCTGCTTCAGCACAGGTGGCTCAATCAGAGGCTCAGTATTTCGACTGAGCCACCTGCGCTGAAGCTGGGATATCCTGAAAACCTGACCTGTTGAAGGAGATTGAGGATAGGAGTTGAGCGCCCCCCGGTGTGAGGGCTTTGCACCAGAGAGTGGCTCTTTCTCTCCTTGTGCATCAGGCACTAGAACGTAAACGTGGCCGCGTGTACTGCAGTATGACATCATCATAAATAAATATCATTATGACATCAGACATTACGCCGACACTAGCAACAGAGGTGTTACATGGCTGAATAGATCCATTTGATTGCAGCTCATGTATGTGGCACCGCCCTTTTATTGCTGAACCTCACTTAGTAATGCTGCCCCGCAGTTGCCACGGTAATACCCGCCGCGGTGCCGCAGGTAATAGCAGGAAGGAAAGATGCCATGCCGTATGAATGCTGCTACGCTCAAGCTGCCTCGGTTCTAACTGCAAACAATTACGTTTAATGACTTCATCACAAGACTTCACTAAACGAGTGTCTGGCTACAGAGATGAGATAATCAGGCACAGGCACAGAAAATTAACGTTAACCCATGCCTTGCTAGAAGAAGTAGAGTCCTTAAATCAAGGCGTAAGGTTTAAAACCCTTTCGGCTCTGGAACGGCACTGCATTGACAGAACCAATACACAGCCTTTGCCTTTTCCAGACGGTAGCCATTTTTTTTTTTTTAATTCGTGTACATTTGATGTTTTCTGGAACAGCCAGGAAAAAAATGCCAGAGATTCTGAGTGCGGGGGCGAAGCTCTTGCGCCATGCGTCGCGGGCCCTTGTGGCCGTCGCGGGGTTAACGTAGCTATCTGGCAATTATGGCAGCAAACTCAGCCCGTCTTGAGCAGGAAGGAGGGCAACGATCCGTCATTTCACCCCGAGCAGGAAACACAGGCAGCTCCACTGCCGGCCTGGTAAAGGCCCATGGAAACTCATTCTCACTACCCTGGCCCTTTGTTTTCACAGGTGTGCCGCGCTTTGCTTAAGGCAGCCGAAGAAAGAGCAATTATTTGCTGTGCGGCTGAGTCTCCAGCTGCTAGCGGGTTTGTCGAGATAATCGGCGCAAAATGCCAGGAAGATCAGATTTTGATCCACCTGCCAATAACTTAAATGGCTTAAAAGTAAGTAGAAGTTAGACCGGGTTTTCAAAAAATATATATGTCCCCTTCCAATGAATTTTGCAATGCGCCCTTTCTACGCGCGCATTCCCTCCACCGTTCTGAGGAGAGGTGTGAAAATGCAGAATGATGTATATTTCTTTGTCTTTCTAAAGCCCCGCAGTGAATTAAGTAGAAATAGCCGTGTTAGTCCAGTTCTAAAAGGTATCATCTAATAGAATCCTGAAGTACTTTACAGGGCTTTACATTTCACAGAACGACATATTATTTCTGAGAGAGAAAACAGGAGTCAGAAATCAACAACTTTACAAGCTGATAATCTCTGCAATGCTAAAACACACAAATGGAACACAAGTATCACTGCAGAATTAGATTGTAAGCTCTTCGGGGCAGGGACTCCTTTTCCTAAACGTTACTTTATGTCTGAAGCGCTTCTTCCCATTGTGTTATTTGTATTATTTGTTATTTATATGATTGTCACGTGTATTATTGCTGTAAAGCGCTATGTACATGAATGGCTCTATATAAATAAAGACATATATATATATATATATATATATATATATATATATATATATTTCCTAACTATCTTCAGAAGCCAACCCAAAACTCTTCTCTTCTCCATCGCATTCAATGATCCTCTGTTAACCTAATCCTATCCCCTCCCTCACACCCCCTCCCCAACGATCATGATCTCCCCTAGGCTCACCCCTTCCTAACGTCTCTCCAAAACCCTCCAAAGTCACCAACCAACCGATCTAATTGCCTCCACTCTCGGACCCATGCCACCACCGACAAGAGTCCTGACCCCCAGTCCCTGCCCAATAACCAAGCAAGTTTTACTAGCTAATGCAAGGGCGCTATATAAATCACGCGCCAAAATGAAGATACACACTTGCAGTGGATAAGGGGTACCGGAGATCCAGCTGCTCCAGGACAGCAGAGGTGGAAGAAATCCCAATTCAAACCTCTCAAGACAGCCAAATGCCGGCTGTGCTTCGGTAAGCCGACAGGTCCGGCTTTACCAGTCAAAGGCAGCCTCCGGAGGCTGGTAGCCGAGCAGCTACCAGCACCGCATACGGAGGTAAGTATCTCCGGAGGTAAGGGGTCCCAGGAGCTGAAATGAATGGGGTTCAGCTCCGGAGACCCCCGGCTTCAATCCTATGTTAAAGAAAACAAAAACGCCAGCTTGGATATCCTCTTTAATACAAATGTAGTGTTTGTCTTGTACATCTGGTAATTGGGCACATGGGGCCTTACACCTGTCTGTGAGGGTCACACCTGTCTCCCTCTGATTATCTCAGGTTATCCATCTGTTCTGGCAGACGAGAGTAGGAGGACATGTAGGTGCATTAGAGATGTCGGTATGTTTTTCTTGCAGACGGTTGTAGCTTGTAATACCTTTTAAATAAAAGCATTCTGATCTTACGTCACGAGACCCGTTCCTGCCCTTCTCAACACTGCTTTTATTTTACAAATGTGATTCCGGAGCTATAAGCGCTCGAAATATTAAGGGTCTGGGAGCTTAAAATGGAGCTCTCCCCAGAGTCTAGAGCAGTCGAAAGCTTACCACGGTCACCTCAGAAGCAGGAGGTTAAGAAAGCCATTTTCAGTGCCCGGGGGGGAAAATGCTACTATTATAGGAGTTAAACTCATTTAGGGGACCAGCATGACAGCTCTTCATAGAGCAGACCTGTGAAGTTTCCATGTCCTAAACCAGGGGTGTGCAAACTGGGGGGTGCAGTGGCCCCGCGCTCTTCCCCGAGGCATTAAAATTAAATGCCCGGGGATCACGTGAGGCCTCTGTAACCTCAACTTACCGAGATTCAGGCGACGTCTGGACATGTCTCCGTGGCAATGCTGCCTCAAATGACGCAGCGGGTCACGTGACGTGACATCACATGACCCCACGCGTCATTTGACGCCGCACTAAGCGATGGGGAGGGGCGCGAGCAACGGGGGAACACAAGGCAGGAGGCGCAAAAGCAAAAGTTTGCACACCCTCTTCTAAACCAAGGGTGGACAACTCCAGTCCTCAAGGGCCACCAAGAGGTTTGGTTTAAAGGATATCCCTGCTTCAGCACAGGTGGCTTAATCTGTGGCTCAGTTTTCGAGGACTGAGCCAATTGTGCTGAAGCAGGGACATCCCTAAAACCGAACCTGCTGGTGGCCCTTGAGGACTGGAGTTGCCCCCCCCCCCCCCCACCCCGCTCCAAACACTATACATTTATCTACGGACAAAAGCTGTCACACTCCGCATCAGACATGAACATTGATGCGGCAGAAAGGCCCGAGAGCTCCACAAAAAGGGAGCCAAGTGGGGAAAAAGCAGAGAGCATGACGACAAATGGAAATGAGAGTGCCCTCGGCAGAGCCGGTGCGGGGAGAAGAGGTGCCCTCGGCAGAGCCGGTGCGGGGAGAAGAGGTGCCCTCGGCAGAGCCGGTGCGGGGAGAAGAGGTGCCCTCGGCAGAGCCGGTGCGGGGAGAAGAGGTGCCCTCGGCAGAGCCGGTGTGGGGAGAAGAGGTGCCCTCGGCAGAGCCGGTACCGGGGAGAAGAGGTGCCACCGGCAGAGCCGGTGTGGGGAGAAGAGGTGCCCTCGGCAGAGCCGGTGCGGGGAGAAGAGGTGCCCTCGGCAGATCCGGTGCAGGGAGAAGAGATGCCATCGGCAGAGCCGGAACCGGGGAGAAGAGGTGCCCTCGGCAGAGCCGGTGCGGGGAGAAGAGGTGCCCTCGGCAGAGCCGGTGCGGGGAGAATGGGTGCCCTCGGCAGAGCCGGCGCGGGGAGAAGAGGTGCCATCGGCAGAGCCGGTGTGGGGAGAAGAGGTGCCCTCGGCAGAGCCGGTGTGGGGAGAAGAGGTGCCCTCGGCAGAGCCGGTGCGGGGAGAAGAGGTGCCCTCGGCAGAGCCGGTGTGGGGAGAAGAGGTGCCCTCTGCAGAGCCGGTGCGGGGAGAAGAGATGCCCTCGACAGAGCCGGAACCGGGGAGAAGAGGTGCCCTCGGCAGAGCCGGTGCGGGGAGAAGAGGTGCCCTCGGCAGAGCCGGTGCGGGGAGAATGGGTGCCCTCGGCAGAACCGGCGCGGGGAGAAGAGGTGCCATCGGCAGAGCCGGTGTGGGGAGAAGAGGTGCCCTCGGCAGAGCCGGTGCGGGGAGAAGAGGTGCCCTCGGCAGAGCCGGTGCGGGGAGAAGAGGTGCCCTCGGCAGAGCCGGTGTGGGGAGAAGAGGTGCCCTCGGCAGAGCCGGTGCGGGGAGAAGAGATGCCCTCGGCAGAGCCGGTGCGGGGAGAAGAGGTGCCATCGGCAGAGCCGGTGCGGGGAGAAGAGGTGCCATCGGCAGAGCCGGTGCGGGGAGAAGAGGTGCCCTCGGCAGAGCCGGTGCGGGGAGAAGAGGTGACATCGGCAGAGCCGGTGCGGGGAGAAGAGGTGCCCTCGGCAGAGCCGGTGCGGGGAGAAGAGGTGCCATCGGCAGAGCCGGTGCGGGGAGAAGAGGTGCCCTCGGCAGAGCCGGTGCGGGGAGAAGAGGTGACATCGGCAGAGCCGGTGCGGGGAGAAGAGGTGCCATCGGCAGAGCCGGTGCGGGGAGAAGAGGTGCCATCGGCAGAGCCGGTGCGGGGAGAAGAGGTGCAGGCACCAGCGGGTTTTATAGACTTCCGTGGAATGGAAATCATAATATTCACATCACAAATGGCCAGTAGCTCAACAAACCCCCCCCCCCACTCATTTGACCCTTGACCAAAGGAGGGACATAGAGTTGGCAGGTGTCCAGTATTGAACCGGACTGTCCTGTATTTGAACACCCTGTCCGGTAAAAAATTGAGGTTATACTGGACATGTATGTGTCCGGTATTCCCTCTCTGGACATAGTGACCTGACCGGCTTGGGGGGCCGCGGGATTTCTCCGAGACATTGGGAACATGCTCACAAGTGACACTTTTATTAGATATAAAGCGGGGCAGAGAAGAAACACATTGTAATTTGCGGGGCCCCTCTGACAGCGAAAGAGTTTCTTCACGCTTTCTCTTCTCTGGTTCTTCCAATCACCAGCAGTTATTTTTTTCCCTTTAAAAAAAATATATATAAATAAATAAATTTATAAAAAAAACAACTTCCTTTTCCAGACGAAAGTGCGAGCCTTAGAGGTGGTCTGCGCTGGCAACGCAGCTAATCCCCAACTCTATCATTGGATAATTGAAAAGCATACTTAGCTTTCTGAAACCTAATACACGAAGTGTGCACTTAATTTAATTTAAAGTGTGCAGTTTGGGGCTTTTAATTTCAAGCACGCGGTGCCGGCTTTTGCACACCTAAGCCCTCTGGATAGGAGGCACTGTGTGTTTTAACTACTGTGGTTTATTTGCTTTGCTCACATATTTTAGGATGTCAAATAACCTTTTAAGCTCTACCCAGATCATAAAGCAGCAGTGGCTATTAACCCTTCCGCACCGCCAGTTAAAGGGACAGTCCCACGCAGTGGGCAAAACAGAACAGATATTTTTAAAACACGGTATAAATATAATTGCCTCCCTTACAAAGATTCAATCACAGATTTGTAATCTGTGAAAAATACATATATATATTTTTTTTTTAAATGTTTACTGTGAAATTAATTATCTCATGAATGTGAGTTCCAACCTTGGTTGGGCAGAGGCACCCTGAAGGGTTTTTAAACTCTTCAGACCTCACCTCGTCCTCGCTTACACACCCACCACACTCACCCACCCCCTTCTCACACATATACCCCCTTCTCACACATCACTCATACTTTCCTAATCATAAACACAGCATGTACCTCCCTTCTCTTACTTACGCCACATACCTTCCATCACCCCACAAAAAGCACAAGCCTCCCTCACCCTCCCAACACAAAGCATCACACCCCCCGACACAAAGTCAGCACACCCCCTGCACACACACAAAGCCATCACCCCCCGACACAAAGCCATCACACCCCCTGCACACACACAAAGCCATCACCCCCCGACACAAAGCCATCACCCCCCGACACAAAGTCAGCACACCCCCTGCACACACACAAAGCCATCACACTCCCGACACAAAGCCATCACCCCCCCTGACACAGTCAGCACACCCCCCCGACACAAAGCATCACACCCGCCGACACAAAGCATCACACCCCCCGACACAAAGCATCACACCCCCCGACACAGTCAGCACAACCCCTCCACACACACACAGCCAGCACACACACCCCACTCCTTCACACATAAAGCCATTACACCCATCCACACACACACACAAAGCCATCACACCCCTCCACACACACACACACACACACACACACACACACACACACACACACACACACACACACACATCACATCCCCCTCCATACACACACACAAAGCCATCACACACCCCACTCCTCCACACACACAAAGCCATCACACCCTCCCCCCACCCTCCCCCATCCCCGGGCCAGTGCAACATTTTGGAGTGCAGCAGAGGATGAGGCGGGTGATGGTGGAAACGCGATTCGCAGGAGGTCGGTAGCAGAGCAGCCGCAGAACGGAGGAAGCATGCAGAGGAGAGAAATGGCAGCGTCTGCGGCAGAGAACGGCGGGGATGGAGCCGGCACCTGTGGCCCAACCTCGGCGACCTGGAAGAAAGTGAGAACGTCCGGAGCCAAGGGGAACCTCCACAGCCAGGTTAGGATTTTAACTAGGAAGGGGGGGGTTAGAGGATGGAGGGGACTGAGAGCAGATGGGGGGGGGGAGTGAGAGAGGATGGGGGGGGTAAGAGGATGGAGGGGGGGTAAGAGGATGGAGGGGGGGGTAAGAGGATGGAGGGGGGGTAAGAGGATGGAGGGGGGGGTAAGAGGATGGAGGGATGGAGGGGGGGGGGTAAGAGGATGGAGGGGGGTGAGAGGATGGAGGGGGGGTGAGAGGATGGAGGGGGGGTGAGAGGATGGAGGGGGGGTGAGAGGATGGTGGGGGGGGTGAGAGGATGGTGTGGGGGGGTGAGAGGATGGTGTGGTGGGGGGGTGAGAGGATGGTGTGGGGGGGGGGTGAGAGGATGGTGTGGGGGGGAGGGGGGTGAGAGGATGGTGGGGGGGTGAGAGGATGGAGGGCGGGGTGAGAGGATGGAGGGCGGGGTGAGAGGATGGAGGGTGGTGAGAAATGAAGGAGGAGGAGGTGAGAAACGAAGGAGGGGGAGGTGAGAAATGAAGGAGGGGGAGGTGAGAAACGAAGGAGGGGGAGGTGAGAAACGAAGGAGGGGGAGGTGAGAAACGAAGGAGGGGGAGGTGAGAAACGAAGGAAGGGGAGGTGAGAAACGAAGGAGGGGGAGGTGAGAAACGAAGGAGGGGGAGGTGAGAAACGAAGCAGGGGGAGGTGAGAAACGAAGGAGGGGGAGGTGAGAAACGAAGGAGGGGGAGGTGAGAAATGAAGCAGGGGGAGGTGAGAAACGAAGGAGGGGGAGGTGAGAAACGAAGGAGGGGGAGGTAACGAAGGAGGGGGAGGTGAGAAACGAAGGAGGGGGAGGTGAGAAAGAAGGAGGGGGAGGTGAGAAACGAAGGAGGGGGAGGTGAGAAACGAAGGAGGGGGAGGTGAGAAACGAAGGAGGGGGAGGTGAGTAACGAAGGAGGGGGAGGTGAGAAACGAAGGAGGGGGAGGTGAGAAACGAAGGAGGGGGAGGTGAAAAACGAAGGAGGGGGAGGTGAGAAACGAAGGAGGGGGAGGTGAGAAACGAAGGAGGGGGAGGTGAGAAACGAAGGAGGGGGAGGTGAGAAACGAAGGAGGGGGAGGTGAGAAACGAAGGAGGGGGAGGTGAGAAACGAAGGAGGGGGAGGTGAGAAACGAAGGAGGGGGAGGTGAGAAATGAAGGAGGGAGAGGTGAGAAACGAAGGAGGGGGAGGTGAGAAACGAAGGAGGGGGAGGTGAGAAACGAAGGAGGGGGAGGTGAGAAACGAAGGAGGGGGAGGTGAGAAAGAAGGAGGTCCCCCCCCCCCCACAAACACACAAAGCCATCACTCCCCCCCCCCCACAAACACACAAAGCCATCACTCCCCCTCCTCCCCCCCCCCCCACAAACACACAAAGCCATCACACTTCCCTCCTCAATCATGTTCCTGCCCAGCGAGCGCCCTGTGCGGTGCTGGAGACGGAGGCTCCTCTCTCCCCTCTGTGCTGGGCTGAGAGAGGAGAGGTGGGTCGCAGCCTCTGCCTCCAGGCATCGCGGGACGCGCCCGCTGGAGCAGCCAGCACAGTAACTACCCCAGGGACGCGGGGTAATTGTAATGTGGAATAGAATGGCCATTTGTAGAAAAAACAAAAGGTTACTGTATATGTTCCGTACAAACCACCCCCAGCAACGGGCGCCATCAAAATGAGAGAGAAAAGGCACAAAAATAGTTTTAAATAACTGTATTTTGCATGGAAAAAATGGACCAAATAATAACTTTATACGCCGTTGCCAAGGAATCCATCTTGCCCTTTGCCATAACATGCTGCCGGCAACTACTCCATTGTCCTTCCTTAGTAGCCATAGTGAATATGAAGACCATCACCATGAACGCCTTTATGACTGGTTTGGTAGCTAAAGAGTTAATTCACCTACATACCTATCTACCTACCCATTGTATGCCACAGCACAGGAGTGGCCAGCTCTAACCCTCAGGGCCACCAATCAGTCACGTTTTAAGGATATATCTGATTGAGCCACCTGTGCTGAAGCAGAGATATCCTTAAAACCTGACCTGTTGTGGCGCTTAAGGACTGGAGTTTGTCACTCCTGCCATAAGAGGGAGAGAGAGGGGGATATATATATATATATATATATATATATATATATATATATATATAAACATGGTTCCCTATAGGCTTAAGCTTGCTGCATGGTCACAGCTTTAAGCACAGCCAGGGTTAAGATGCATAGCCAGTAAACCCACCCACAGACAGCTCTTTCGGCCTTAATGGGTCTCATCAGTGTGGGGTTGGTTACTGGCTATGCAAATCTGAAGCAATGAGGATGGGGTTTACCATACTTAGTTCAGTTATGGTGAGTAAAAAAAGTGACAAAAGTGACAAAAAAACGCCCACAGCAAAGCATATAGCAAATAGAAATATTACTGTATGCTCATTTGCACGTCTTAGGCAGGTCTGCAACCCCGCCTTTCACCATTATCACCAAGCACACAGCACTTCCACTGCGAGCATACAGTTATATTTTCATTTGCATATTTGCTTTGCTGTGGAGGGTTTTTTGTCACTTTTTTTACTCACCATAACTTAACTAAGTATGGTAAACCCCATCCTCATTGCTTCAGCTTTGCAAAGCCAGTAACCAACCTCACACTGATGAGACCCATTACCGCTTCTCGGCCTTTTGGCTCAGATCAAGGCGAGATGAGTGCTCCTCTCGACCTGCACAGCTATGACCAAATGCAGTACTATCCTACATGGGGCTCCAGTAGGAAAGGTCTGTGGCAAGCTCGTTGAGAGGTGGTGTCCAGGCCCCGGACCACAGAACCCCTGAGCCTTCGGGCTAAGGGGGGATGGCATTCGAACAACCCTCGAAAGAGGGGATATGATGTGAACTCCCTTGCGGGCCTCGGGCCAGAGGGAGGAAGAGACGGATGTCCTGAATCCTAACGGAGGAAGGCATCAATGTCCCTGGAGACCTAGGCTTTCGGGCTGAAACCTCCAGGGAAACTGTGCACTGAGGGCGGGTCTGACTTCGGTTGGACAGTCCAAGGGCAAGCTCCCTATCCACTGAAGTGGACTGGGATCCGATGAGCGAGAGGGTGTACCCTCTCGTGAGGGAAAAAAAAAAAACCTGTGGGTGGGTTTACTGGCTATGCACCTTAACCCTGGCTGTGCTTAAAGCTGTGACCATGCAGCAAGCTTAAGCCTATAGGGAACATGTTTAAAATGGTTTTGAAGCAAAAAGTGGCACTGTGTGCTCATTTGCATATCATTTCCCAGAATCCCTTGCTGCAGTGGAAGTGCTGTGTGCTGGGTGATAATGGTGAAAGGCGGGGTTGCAGACCTGCCTAAGACATGCAAATGAGAATACAGTTGTATTTCCATTTGCTATATGCTTTGCTGTGGAGTTTTTTTGTCACTTTTTTTACTCTTACTGTTGTGATTATTTTGGGGGTTCAATATGAGCTTGCAGGTGTCCTGTATGTACACTTTTTTTTACACACACACACACACACACACACACACACACACACACACACACACACACACACACACACACACACACACACACACACACACACACACACACACACACACACACACACACACACACACACACACACACACACACACACGTTCCCCCGTAAACACTTATAAATACTGTAGCAATACTCTGTGGATTAGACAGAAGATACTAACGTGGCGACCCGCTGCAGAGGCACACGGCGACACACCCAGACTGCCCATTTTCCTAAATCATCACTCATATATACACTTATACACAGACACCCTATATACAGGCAGATACTACACACATACATATATACACTTATACACAGACACCCTATATACAGGCAGATACTACACACATACATATATACACTTATACACAGACACACTACATACAGACAGATACTGCATACATACATATATACACTTATACACAGACACACTACATACAGACAGATACTGCATACATACATATATACACTTATACACAGACACACTACATACAGGCAGATACTACACACATACATATATACACTTATACACAGACACACTACATACAGACAGATACTGCATACATACATATATACACTTATACACAGACACACTACATACAGGCAGATACTGCATACATACATATATACACTTATACACAGACACACTACATACAGGCAGATACTGCATACATACATATATATACACTTATACACAGACACACTACATACAGGCAGATACTGCACACATACATATATATTCAATTTAAGAAAACGTAGTTAAAGTGTAGAACTTAAGTGCAACCCTTAACTTTCCCGCCCCCCCATGCTTTGCTGATGGCATCATACATGACATCACATATGACATGACAAATTTGTATGTTATTGCGCCTGATGGAAAAAACAAAAATATAATTAGAATAAAAATACATCATTTTTTTTTTCCATTAAGAAATTCAATTATCCATTTATAAATCTCAGTATTTTTGGGGTTCTTAGAATTCCTGAGCAACGCGGGGTACTTCCAGCTAGTATCACTATAATAAAGATGTTCAGTGTGGACGTATCGTCATTATCACAATATCACCATCAAATCGGTACCTTGCCATCTCTAGGAGACCCTACTGAATCTCAAGACTTCCATATCCGTATTTAGCAGCGTGGCGTCTACAAAGGGGCTTAACAAGGGGGATTTCCGTATGTGTTTTATATGGGATTTTTTTCCCGTGGTATTGCAATGTGAACGTGTTTCATGGATAACCCAAATATGATCTGTCTTATGGAGCAAGTAGATCATTTTTAGCATCAGGGACACGGGCAGGCGAGATGCAGCCAAAGGACTATGTTTAATACATCACACTCACCTACTCCTTAACCCTTTCACTGCCGAGGGTTGGGAGTTTAAACAAAATAGAGCTGCAGTGGTATCAAACTTATAGCCCATCCAACTCCAAAATACATCCCATTGATAATGCAATGACACATTTAAAAAAAAAAGGGGGTTTTATATGGAGGGAAAAAAGCCCAGCAAATTAGTGACCCCATAACTAGTCGAGCGGTAATGAACTGCTCCGTTTGCAAATGCCACGAACACTGTGTCCCAAATGCCAGAATTGCATTAATTGTCACAGTAACATGGCTGTGCCGATACTCCGTACAGAGAGAGGGGCGGGCTGATCCGTTTCCATGTCCGTTCCTCAGCAGAAGAAAAAATGTGGGTTTCTGAGAAAATCATTTCCAAAATCTTGTTGGTTTCAGTGGATTCCTTTACCAGAGGTTTTTTTTTCTTCTTCTTCTAAAAATATATCTTTTCTCAGAGGGGTAGTTTGAAGAGATGGATTTTCTGCAAACTGCTGTGTGTCAAACACTTAATGCGTAATAAAGTATGTTAACCATTTAATGTCTCCACTTACCCTTCCTGATAGATTGTAAGCTCTTTAGCTACTGTAACAAAAGTATGTTAACGTTTGATATTTTATTAACCCGATTGTACTGCGCTACGGAATATGTTGGGACATTATAAATAACTATATTACTAAATTGTTTTATTGTCAATGTCATTCTCACTACAAATGTATTGTGCTGTGATAGCATTCATATGTATTGTCTGTAGCAGTCATTCCCAATAGGGGATTAGGAAACCCCTACGGGTTTGTGAGGTGTCTCCAAGGGGTTCGCCCCCAAAAATCTGTAATGGCAGTTCCCAGGCAGTATAGCGGGGTCCTGAGCCCGTGTGGGGACTGCGCACTTAGTAACGCCCCAAACTGCAACTTAGTGTGCAGGTTATAGCTGTCAATTACAGCAGGAGCTTCCAAAGTCTCTCCCCACAATGCTTTGCAACTACACTGGCATTATGGGACGTGACTTTGGAAGCTCCCACAATGAGTGACAGCTACACCCCCAATGGTGTCTGCTCACACTGAGGGGCAGTATGGGGGATTATTAAGTGCGTGTTCCTCCACAAGCTCAGGACACTATACTGCCTGGTATCGGTCACACAGTCTTATTAGCGATAGTCTGATGAGAACGCAACAAGATTTATTAATATGGGGTTCGCGGAACAAATATTTTCTAGCAGTGGGCACAAGGTGTAAAGAAGGTTGGGAACCCCAGATCTATAAGTCCCTCGGAATATCTGTAACAACGTATATACTGAAAGCACCAACTAGCTTTGTCCGACAACTCACTCTCACATCGCATATGATACCTGGGCCACACGAAAAGTTCAGAAGTAAGATAGGTGAATCAGTACAGGTACATTGTATGGGGAAGGTGTGCACATGCTGTCAGTTCTGCAGGTCGGCTCGGACTGAGGCCGACGTCATCTATCTTTTCTCTATAACCACACACTAAAAACACTTAGCATTGAAACGATGGGGGAGGGATTTGGGCGTTTCTATGCTTTCAGCATTATTCTTTGGTGAAATGGCGTTCTGGAAGAGAAAGGAGGAACTCAAGAAATCGAGAGATCTTTCTACTAAATGAGACTGCCGAGACTTCACCGGGATTGTTCTCTGTTTTCGTGGCTTTGCGCAATGCCAACTTCTTCTCTCAATTTCTTCTATATTGCCATACTGCTTTAAGATGCAGTCTTACGCCTGTCTTCCCCCCCCCTCTCGTTACGCGCCTGTCTTTCTTCCCCTCTTGTTACGCGCCTGTCTTTTTCCCCTCTCTCATTACGCGCCTGTCTTTTCCCCCCTCTCGTTACGCGCCTGTCTTTTTCCCCCCTCTCATTACGCGCCCGTCTTTTTTCCCCCTCTCGTTACGCGCCTGTCTTTTTCCCCCCCTCTCGTTTCGCGCCTGTCTTTTTCCCCTCTCTCATTACGCGCCTGTCTTTTTCCCCCCTCTCATTACGCGCCCGTCTTTTTTCCCCCTCTCGTTTCGCGCCTGTCTTTTTTCCCCCTCTCGTTACGCGCCTGTCTTTCCCCCCCTCTCATTACGCGCCTGTCTTTTCCCCCCCTCTTATTACGCGCCTGTCTTTTTCCCCCCTCTCATTACGCGCCTGTCTTTTTCCCCCCTCTCATTACGCGCCTGTCTTTTTTCCCCCTCTCATTACGCGCCTGTCTTTTCCCCCCCTCTTATTACGCGCCTGTCTTTTTCCCCCCTCTCATTACGCGCCTGTCTTTTTCCCCCCTCTCATTACGCGCCTGTCTTTTTTCCCCCTCTCGTTTCGCGCCTGTCTTTTTCCCCCCTCTCGATACAACCCGTTTTTACTTATCCTTTTAAGTCCTTCCCATCTATAAATGATTAAAGACTAAATGTTAGAGACGCATAACAATATTCCAATGATATGTGCGTCAAATAACTGCTCCAATACAGAAGCCCCAAATACAGTTTAGCTTCATGGGACCGCTACTTACGTTAATCACTGAAACTCTAACTGGGGGTGCTTCTCTGCAGCTAACTCGTGCTATATGGTTTTCGCTCTCGGGACTTCTGGGTGCCGGGATACTTAGGGGTTCAGTTGCTAGTTTACTTCCTGGAAATTTAAATGGCTGTCCAAGAAAAGCTTTTTGTGGGATGACAAACCCTAAGGCTCAAACATACAATAAGAGGGTTATTCATTACTCTGATAGTGCCGGTCGTGGCAGTATCTCACGAAAACTCCTATTGACTTCAACGGGAGTTAGTGCCCTGGATTGGCACTACCAGACTTTAATAAATAACACCCTGCTCCCCTAAGTACAAACTACATGTTACCCCCTAATTGTTGGACTTCCCCTTTAATCTTTCTATGTGTGATGTTATTGTTGTATGTAAAACCTCCCTGGCTCATGGTGGCTGAAATCAGACAAAGAGACAGTCGCCAATCGCAATCAGTCTGGCAGTTAACTCCGGGGAACACTATCACCAGCCTTACACGGCATCAAAAGGTTTCAGAAGGACCACTCACGTATCTTTAACAGTGCCTCCCACACAGAGACGCTTCAGTGGTTGAATTACCTTCTTTAACAAACTGCAATTCGCCGATTCAAGGCTATGGCCCTTTGCTTTTTATGCCGTTTAAACCCTTTAGAGATTTATTTGTATATTATCCAAAGCGGCCGTTTAGAACATTTTCAGCTGAAAATCTCCAGTGAAGTGAAGGGGCATTTTCGCCTGAATATAGCTGCTTCGGACAATATAGAATGACACCCTTAGTGTTCCTACAATGCATTAGTGGCCCATTTACCAATAAAGGGGTTAGGATCCATATTTACTACTCCAGAACTGGAAGGCAACCTTATGGTGCATTATCCGGGTCGGATCCCTATCACTGCTGCTGCTCATGTTGCAGAATTCCGTTTTATTTGTGGTTAAATAGAACCCAAATGTTAAGAATCCACATTACAGGTTTGTGGGGTAGCAGTGCGTGGTAACTACGTGCCAAAATGTCTGAAAATGAAAAAGTTACAGCACATGAACGCACCTTTTTTTTATTCTTTTTGCACAAATACAGAGAAACGCAAAAAAAACAAAAAAAAAAACTGGCATAACAGGCATCCAGGGGAGAGAAAAAAATGGCTCTCTTTATACTTTTATAATAAGCCCGTTCTGTTGAAACTAAGAAACACACTGTGCAAATATCACAGGTAAGAGGTGCAAAGCTCTGGACTTTATATATACACTCTCAAAAAAAAACCCACAAAAACCCCAGTAACCCTTTCACTGCCAAAGAGGCCAGAAACGCATGCAAAGGGGTTAAGGAAATATAAACAGCTCTGCACATCACAAGTGGAATTGTGATTTCAAGAAAAACATTGAGATTGTTTGTTTTTTTAACCACCAACAAAAAAAAAATGGCAGCTTTATTGGCAATATTTACGGCTGTATTTGATACTGTATACATACGCATATATCCATATGTGTGGAGTATAGGAAACAGGCATTTCACCGCTGCTGCCACGACCGACTGATTCAGCCAAGAAAGTTGGTGGTGTACATTTTCCCTGCAGGACGGGTGATGGGAGGAGGCGCATTATACTCACGTATACTATGTGATGTATCATACGCTCTTCACCCAATTTCCTGACCCCAATAAATCCACCAGGTCAGAGATGTTATATCCCAGCGGTGGCCAACTCCAGTCCTCAACAGGCCAGGTATTAGGGATTTCCCTGCTTCAGCACAGGTGGCTGGATCAGTGGCTCAGTTGTTGACTGAGCCACCTGTGCTGAAGCAGGGATAGCCTTAAAACCTGACCTGTTGGTGGCCCTTGAGGACTGGAGTTGGCCGCCCCTTATATAAACGGTCAGGATGGATTCCTACATAAACCTCCGGCTAACATTCTGAATAAAATATACTGCATTAAACATCGTTAACATGTCTGCATTTTATATGACACAGGTACCAGCACACAAAATAGGGCTTCGGATCAACAATTGATGCAACGTTTGTAATGCTAGAACACGCTAGTTCTGGAAATCCCGGCACATGCTATTTTCAGTTTTGCTGGTTACTGCAAAGTCAGAGTTTGAATTGAGATTTTTTTAATTTAAAGCACACGTTTTGTGAACTAGCTGCGAACACCTGTTTCCTCTGGGTTTTCATGATCACTTCATAGCAGCGAGTTTTATTACAATCAGGTGCTGGTTGATTTATACGTTTGAATAAATCCACGATTTTATACAGGTACAATATAAATACATGAATAAATTGAAAGTCACCCAAAATATATGTCTGCGTTCTCAACTCTCCCTCTAACGGAGCAATCCCAGCAATACTCTACGTGTGTTATTTTTTAATAAATCAGTGTTAGATAATACTTACTGCTTTTTTTTTAACATTCAACTCTTAATGCCATTTCTAATGATTTTTAATACACTGAGCATCCTTTGATTTCTATAGCAGGGTTTAGCCACCTCCCCAGCAGTGCAAGATCTTTGTAACACTTTCCTGTTTGGAATAATTTGTTGCCAATATTCCCAGCAGTTTGAGCTGCAAACTGTAACAATAGACAATTTTACCTTCGTTATATAAGAATACATTGTAGCTGCCGAGTTACACTGACTGAAGGATTGATTGATTGAAACTGAAAGGAAGCCATTTAGTGAACTCTGGAAAGCAGGATCTTTGCTGATCGATCACTTGAGAACGAAACAATTGGCAGCTTATCTAATTAGTTTATCAATAAAGGTAATCAAAAACGGTATATCTTAAAACAAAAACAATATATGAATAGGTTTTTGTTTTTTAAAGTTGGGTCGCCTGTTTCACTGGGCCACGTGTTTACGGTTTAGTGAATCTGTCTCGTATTATCATTTGGAAATGTCAGCAATCACGATAGCAACGCGTGGACGCGTTCACAAACGGCGTCCTGCGTAAAAGAAATAAAGAATTCTGGGACGTCTGTACTAAACATAACAGAGCCGGGAGAACGTAAGCCGGCGACAGCGGTGTCGCGTCAAAACAAACGCATTGCCGTTGTGTGCGCTTATAGTAAGCGCGGTGCGACGGCTTGGTCGCGATCGCTGGAAGTCATCGCAATTTAATTTTTCCAGCGACCACAGCGTGACGTCGCGTCGCCGGCACTATAAGCGCGGCCTTACCCGGCCTCTACCTTCATTTCAACATAAACACCTGTGCCCGCTCCATGCTTTGTACCCCTCTTTAGTACTGAAAGGGTTAACGCGACAGAACCATTTAGGAGGGACCCTACTCATGCACTCTGACCCGCAGACAGAAAGAAGGTTCTTCATTACGCTGCAATAGTGCCGATCAGGTAAATCTAGTGTGGAAACTTTTATTGAAGCCTATAGGGGTTTCTGTGCGACAGTGCCCCTATGGCCACCATCACAGTTTAATTATTAACCCTTTAAGAGTAGAACATACTTAGCACAAGTATCAGGAGAAAGGTGCCAGGTCGCCCCCTATTGGCAGTCGGGCAGAGTATGGGTTCCAAGTGTGCCCAAGCAAGCTGAATCCTCGTTACCCTCATTCATGGGCCCCTGGGACAGCAGTAAGAAATGTCCTCATCTAATATACAGCGACATGTGGCCAGGGAAGTAGTTCAGCTAATTCAGCCCCTGTATATAAAAGGACTCGGTGGTATGTACTGAAAATAAACACTACAAAAACATGTGACCAATGAGCCATAAAACAAATAAAATAAATGCCTTAGCCGCGACACACACACACACACACACACACACACACACGCACACACACACGCACACACACTGTACATCAGGGGCGCAGCTAAAGCCCGGGGGCCCGCTCACGGTCGCAGACAGGGGGGAGAGCCGGGACATTTGGCCCAGCAGTCTAGCTGACGACCACAGAAGTCAGGGCCCCTTCCTCATCCGTGCTCCTTAACAGCAACTTGCCGGCTGGGCCGGGAGCTGCGAGGGGTGAGGGGGGGGGGCAGTTTGCTGTGTGCGTTTGTGTGTCAGTTGGTTGTGCATGTGTGTGTGTTTTAGTCTGTCAGTGTGCTTCAGTGTGACAGTATGCTGTGTGTGTTTGTGTGTAAATTTGTCAGTTACCGTCTGCTCTGTCAGTGTGCTGTATGTGATTCAGTGTCTGTCAGTGTGCAATGTGTGATTCAGTTTCTGTCAGTGTGCTGTATGTGATTCAGTGTCTGTCAGTGTGCTGTATGTGATTCAGTGTCTGTCAGTGTGCAATGTGTGATTCAGTGTCTCGGTGTGCTGTGTGTGCTTCAGTCTCTGTCAGTGTGCTGTATGTGATTCAGTGTCTCAGTGTGCTGTGTGTGCTTCAGTGTCTGTCACTGTGCAGTGTGTGATTCAGTGTGCTGTGTGCCTCAGTGTCTGTCAGTGTGCTATGTGTGCTGCAGTGTCTCAGTGTGCTGTGTGTGCCTCAGTGTCTGTCAGTGTGCTGTGTGTGCCTCAGTGTCTGTCAGTGTGCTGTGTGTGCCTCAGTGTCTGTCAGTGTGCTGTGTGTGCCTCAGTGTCTGTCAGTGTGCTGTGTGTGCCTCAGTGTCTGTTAGTGTGCTGTGTGTGCCTCAGTGTCTGTTAGTGTGCTGTGTGTGCCTCAGTGTCTGTCAGTGTGCTGTGTGTGCTGCAGTGTCTCAGTGTGCTGTGTGCCTCAGTGTCTGTCAGTGTGCTGTGTGTGCTGCAGTGTCTCAGTGTGCTGTGTGCCTCAGTATCTGTCAGTGTGCTGTATGTGCTGCAGTGTCTCCGTGTGCTGTGTGCCTCAGTGTCTGTCAGTGTGCTGTGTGTGCTGCAGTGTCTCAGTGTGCTGTGTGTGCCTCAGTGTCTGTCAGTGTGCTGTGTGTGCCTCAGTGCAAGCAATTGAGGTAACACGTGATAGCAATCTTTGTATTATAGCATTTAACTGTATTAAAAGAAGACATTGCTGTGCAGTATACTGTACACCAGTGTTTTTCAACCACGTGTGTGTGTGTGTGTGGGGGGGGTTATTGTAGTGTGAGTGTTGCTGGTTATTTTAAATTGTATATGTGTATATATATATATATATATATATATATATATATATATATATATATATATATATGTAGAGGTATCTGTACCGTGTTAGCCGAGCTTAAAAATCAAAAACAGATACTCGATACCGTTCTGTAGCTAACGAAATGCTTTTATTTGTGCGAGCTTTCGAGATACACTGATCTCTTCTTCGGGTGAAGAAGGGGCGGGGGGCCCCAAATTCACCAAGCTCACCTTATGCAGGAAGGCGTCAGCAATCCCTATCTGGGACATTTAACCGTGAATTACAATTTGCAATGTACACATATTGATAACAATACGAAACAAACCTGGAAATGTTACTTGCTTGCAGTTTGAGTATTTCTTTTTAATATAGATCTGCTTAGCTGGGATATAATATATCATTAAATAATTCGGTATTTATATAGTGCCCGCTAGGTATGCTGCACTTTCTGTGCAATACAACGCTTAGTGCATTACACAGGAAAATAAACAAGGATCAGGGTATCCCTACAATCTAAAATGATTAACATGTGTACCTTGACTTCAACAATATATTGTAATGCAGGGGTGGCCAACTCCAGTACTCAAGGGCCACCAACAGGTCAGGTTTTCAAGATATCCCTGCTTCAGCACAGGTGGCTCAATCAGCTCCTGCTTCAGCACAGGTGGCTCAGTCAGTGAGCCACAGTGAGACACCTGTGTTGAAGCCGGGATATCGTAAAAACCTGACCTGTTGGTGGCCCTTGAGGACTGGCGTTGGCCGCCCCTGTTCTAATGCAAAATACTTCAGAAATATTGTGTAAACTTATGAAACAAAATAATGTACTGCCTGTATACAGCAGCAATATATACGTATAAACACACACATGCAAATCAGGGCATACACACACACACACACACACACACAAACACACTTATACTGTATATACACTTGGGGAGGTCTTCATCTAGCAGTGGGTCGGCAAGGGTTGAAGATTATTTATTTCTATATCTATATATATCTATATAGCAATCTAATCTATCTATCGATCGATCTATCTACACATACACACACACACAGTATGTAAAACCTAGATTTTTTAAGTCAGAAGGGACAGAGACATCGTATCAGAATTATAAGGAACGTAGCAAAAATTGCAAAAGGGCAATCAAATTAGCAAAAATGGATAATGAAAAAAGGATTGCAATAGAAAGTAAGGTCAACCCTAAAAAGTTCTTTAAGGGCATCATGCAGAGAGCAGTGCTATTTGAAATCTCGCCATTTTCCGGAGAAAATCGCGCAAAAAACTGCTGAAAATGGCGAGCTAGGGAAAACGCGCCATTTTTTTTTCTATTTCAAAATCTCGCCGCGCGGCTGGCGAGAAACTACTGACAGTCTGAAAAGTATCTGAATTCAGAAAGGCGCGCTCGCCATCTAGCGGCTGTTTTTGGCGCGATTTTCGTCAATTTTCTCCGCCAACTAAAGTTGACAAGAAGCAGGAGCTCGCCGGCTATAGGGGGGAAAAAAATGCGCGATTTTTTTTTCCCTTTTCAGCTGCGCGCATCTCCTCATTTACAATTCTCCACATGCAGTAATGCTAAAAATAGCGGATTTCGCCCATTTCTGCATATGGAGAATAAAACTCTCCATTAAACCTACTTTTTATCCCCCTCTCCAATTTTAAAAAGCGCTGCTCTCTGCATAGGCCCCTTAGTACCTTAATAACAAAAAAATGAGAAAAGAAAATATAGGACCCTTTCAGTGTGAGATGGGTAGGCAGATTATTGGAGATAAGGAAAAAGCTGAGGTATTAAACAAATTCTTTGCCTCTGTTTTTACCAGGGAAGAATCAAGTTCAATAGTAGTGCCGCAGGAGGAAGTCACAACCTCCATATTAATGAACAATTGGTTAGCTGAGGAAGAAGTTCATAAGCGACTTGAAAAAAATAAAAGTAAATAAGGCACCTGGCCCCGATGGCATACATCCAAGAGTTCTCAATGAGTTAAGCTCAGTAATAGCAAAACCATTATATTTAATATTCAAGGACTCCATTTCCACAGGCTCAGTACCACAAGATTGGCGTAAAGCAGATGTGGTGCCTATATTTAAAAAGGGAGCTAGATCACAACCGGGAAATTACAGACCTGTAAGCCTGACTTCAATAGTAGGGAAACTACTTGAAGGTTTAATACGGGATAATATTCAGGAATACCTAATGGAAAACAAAATTATTAGTAATAGTCAGCATGGATTTATGAAGGATAGATCTTGCCAAACTAACCTTATTTGTTTCTTTGAGGAGGTAAGTAGGAATTTAGACCAGGGTAATGCAGTTGATGTGGTCTACTTAGATTTTGCAAAGGCTTTTGATACGGTTTCACACAAGAGGTTGGTGTACAAAATAAAGAAAGTTGGACTCAGTAATAATATATGCACCTGGATTGAAAACTGGTTAAAGGACAGACAACAGAGGGTTGTCATAAATGATACTTTTCAGGTTGGGCTAAAGTCGTGAGTGGAGTACCTCAGGGATCGGTACTGGGACCCCTGCTTTTTAACTTGTTTATTAATGACCTTGAGGTTGGGATCGAGAGCAAAGTCCCCATCTTTGCTGATGATACTAAATTGTGTAAGGTAATAGAATCAGAGCAGGATGTAATTTCTCTTCAGAAGGACTTGGAGAGACTGGAAACGTGGGCAGGTAAATGGCAGATGAGGTTTAACACAGATAAATGTAAGGTTATGCATTTGGGATACAAGAATAAAAAGGCGACTTACAAATTAAATGGAGATATATTGGGGGAATCCTTGATGGAGAAGGATTTAGGAGTGCTTGTAGACAGCAGGCTTAGCAATAGTGCCCAATGTCATGCAGTAGCTGCAAAGGCAAACAAGAACTTATCTTGCATCAAACGGGCAATGGATGGAAGGGAAGTAAACATAATTATGCCCCTTTACAAAGCATTAGTAAGACCACACCTTTAATATGGAGTACAATTTTGGGCGCCAATCCTAAGAAAAGACATTATGGAACTAGAGAGAGTGCAGAGAAGAGCCACCAAATTAATAAAGGGGATGGACATTCTAACTTATGAGGAGAGGCTAGCTAAATTAGATTTATTTACATTAGAAAAGAGGCGTCTAAGAGGGGATATGTTAACTATATACAAATATATTCAGGGACAATACAAGGAGCTTTCAAAAGAACTATTCATCCCACGGGCAGTACAAAGGACTCGGGCCATCCCTTAAGGTTGGAGGAAAGGAAATTTCACCAGCAACAAAGGAAAGGGTTCTTTACAGTAAGGGCAGTTAGAATGTGGAATTCATTAGCCATGGAGACTGTGATGGCAGATACAATAGATTTGTTCAAAAAAAGGTTGGACATCTTTTTAGTTGGGAAAGGTATACAGGGATATACCAAATAAGTATACATGGGAAGGATGTTGATCCAAGAATTAATCCGATTGCCAATTCTTGGAGTCAGGAAGGAATTCATTTTTCCCCTTAGTGGGGTTTTTTGTTTGCCTTCCTCTGGATCAATAAGTATAGATATAGGATAAAGTATCTGTTGTCTAAATTTAGCATAGGTTGAACTTGATGGACGTACGTCTTTTTTCAACCTCATCTACTATGTAACTACTATGTAACTATGTAACTTTTACAAAATATGCAGATTGCTTGATATTTCCATGATAAAAATTCATGCAAACAAAATATTTCCCTACGTTATAAAGGAAAATTATATACGTATTTTGCCGTTCTTAAAAAAAATAAATGTTTTAAAAAAATCCCTCATTACTGAGGCACACAGCACATTATATGAAGGTTTCAGCAGGAGACAAAGATGAGCAATACAGGAAACACCGCTCTAACAGGCAATATATATGTGTATATACAGTATATATATATATATATATATATATATATATATATATATATATATATATATATATATATATATAAATATATATATATATCACATGGGCTATTGTTACTTAGTAGTAGAGAGAATATACACTTACTTTTGGGGGGTACACAGCACATATGAATGTTACAGACACAGTCCCTGTCCAGATGAGCTTACCATCAGTTTTGGTGCCTGAGGCACAGGGAGATAAAGTGACTCGCCCAAGGAGCTCACACCGGGAATGGAACCCGGTTCCCCTGCTTCAAAGTCACTGACTGAAAAACATGGACGCTGAGGCGCTCATCAAATCGTTCTTACCCTGGGATCCCCCTGGCAGTGACAGGGTAACAATATTCTTGTCTTTATTCTCAAAGTTATGAGCTGAGCCTTTCACCACGCAGCCGAGGCCGGCACCTCACTAACAGGAGACCTGCTCGCTGGCAGCCCCGCCGGTCACAGTATAAAAACCACAGGCTGCCATGTGATAAACACATTTGTAAAAAACAAAAAAACAAAAGAAAGATTATACCAGCTGTAGAAATCATCAAACCTTATTCCAAGGACACCACAAAAAAAACTGTGTCCGGCATAAAACACCCTGCTCTACGTGGGCAGATCCGGGTCAGCCAACAACTCCTTATCTTAGACTGGAAGTTCTTTGTGGAGGCACAACCCTCATTCCTCATTCTGACTCCTACGTTTGGTGCACTAAACAAAAACGCCTATAGATCCTACTGTCTGCTTCCGTGCATCTGTGGCCTTTGGTGCAGTTTGCAGGATCTGCAGCCGCAGCGAATAGGAGGCACGAGGCGCCACACAGAGGCGTTCGCTGCAGTGGGCAGGCTGCATGATGGCGCCGCTGACACTCCCAACGTGCCACAACGATGCTTTCTAGGACTAGATTTTCTACGCATGCCACCTCCGTCCCTCTGCCCAAGGCTCGGCGCAGTGTTTGTCAGGTGCGGGTATTTGATGCAATGCCAACCAGACATTGAATCAGAGCAGCGTCACTGCCTGATGCATGCCAGCTCAGCGTGGGGGCAGGCTTTGCAAACGGGCGCTTGGTAGTTTTAACACCTTCAGTCCAAGTTGCCAAGCAAAGCATCACTTATTCCCTTAAAATCCTTTCTACAAAGTCCCATAGTCTCGGAATTGGACTGTTAATTGTTATTAATCTTTATAAAGCATCATTTACGGATACGACAAATCCCTGTTCCGAAGAGCTTGCAATCTTATTTTAGAGTCACGAGCATAAGACCTCTGTAGACTTGTTCAAGGTTACAAGGAGTTTGACACTGAAATTTGTATAGGATTTCCCCCACCCTTTTTTAAAACTTTTTTTTATTATTATTATTACTATATTCTCAGAACATTAACAAAGCTTTAGTAATATATGGCTATCAAAAGCGTACAATAGAGGGTTGTCAGATGCAGGCACTCGTAATGTACAATGTACAGTACAACAGATGATGCAATTTAGCATTAACTATGCACTAAAGGGAATACTGTATAATACAACGGGATCGGACATCCTTAACAGGATATTCCTATCATTAACATGATATGATGTATTTATCATTACAGCTAGTTTACTACTAGAATTCCCTGTCTGAAAGCTGCTGAAAAGGCTCATTTTATATATGTGGCCGACATAACTTAATTGGGGAATTTGGGCTGAAAGTTACTCTTTGGCGAATATATAATAAACCATTAAATGAGCAATCCACGCAATATCCTACACATTGTTTTTTTAAATAAATCAATTCTGTAGTATTAGATAATAGTTACAACATTTTTTTCACTTAACATCTAATGCCATTTTAAATGAGTTTTAATATACTGAGCATCCTTTGATTTCTATAGCAGGTTTTAGCCCACCTCCCCAGCAGTGCAAGATCTTTGTAACCCTTTCCTGTTTGGGATAATATGTTGCCAATATTCCCAGCAGTTCGAGCGGCAAACTGTAACAATAGCTAATATCCCCTAGTTATATAAGGATACATTGTAGCTGCTGAGTTACACTGACTGAAGGATTGATTGAAACTGAAAGGCAGATTTAGTGAACCCTGGGAATTAGGATCTTTGCTGATCGATCACGGGAGAACGAATTGATCAGCAGCTTAGGTAATTCGTTTTCAATAAAGACAATCAAAGGCTGCATATATGAAAACATTTTTTTCTAAATGCAAGTGCCGATTGCATTGCCTCTTTAACACTTATCTCTATGGAGAGTGATTTAAAAAAATATATAATTGTTTATGATAAAAATGCACAAAAAAATTATAATTAACATGTGCAACTCCCAATCATTTTTCAGTCAGTCATTGTATCATATATTTCCAGAGTGAATATTATTTATCAGACCGTCTATCGTAAGAGGGCGTATTTCTATTCCCCCCCCCCATTTATCTCTCACGAATGCAATGTCTTGCCATTAAAAGTCAGATTAACTGCTTCCTCGCCCCCAATTTAACAAACATTTACCACTAGGCCAGCTCTTTTAAGCAGCTTCCTTCGGGAACGCAAGAGGTTAACAACTCCAGTCCTCAAGGCTCATGTTTTCAGGATATCTCTGCTTCAGCACAGGTGGCTCAATCAAAGACTGAGCCACTGATTGAGCCACCTGTGCTGACGCAGAGACAGATGGAGCTACCTGTGCTGAAGCACGGATATCCTGAAAACCTGACCTGTTGGTCACCCGGAGTTGCCCACCCCCTGGGTTAACACCTGTTATCTGCCCCCTGCTTCCGTGTGCCCTAATCATTCCCCCTCACACCATTCTGCCCACACCGCGCATTTCTCCTTCGGCACCAAAGGGAATAACCCCTCTGCATTGCGTTACCGACCCCACTGGCATCGAGAGGGTTAACAAAGAATTAGACTGCCACGTCGCCCCATATTTATATTAAATATGGGTGTCTAAATAACCCAGACGTCCCCTTTGTGATTAATTACTGCACAAAGATCTGCAACTTTTTTTTTAAAAAAAGAAGAAAAACCGGCAGAGCTTTGTTTAATTAAAATCAAACATTTTTAGGAGGTACGAGCCGCACACCCTTCCAATGAAAATGTTTGTGGGTGTAAAGCTGGTTTCCCTGCCCTGGGGGACATAGCAGGGGTGCAACCTGGTTTGTGGGCAAATGTAATGTCACATTGTTTTTTTTCTC